>NW_004567135.1:15061440-15061945 GCF_000260355.1 Condylura cristata | reverse complement strand
TTTTTGCCTATTTTATTATTGTTTTATATACTTAAAAGTTAAAATCATTCTTACTTTGAAAGGTTTTATAGAACAAAGGAAAGCAAAAAAAAAAAGTCATCTCTAACGTTACTTAATGGTAGAGATGAGAAAATTTATTGATGTGGTGGCTTTAAGAAGAAAGCAATCAGAAAGTCCTTCAGTTTGGAATCTGAAAAATTGAGTGAAGAGTACCACCATTTCCTGAGGAGGGGAAGACTTAGAAGTAGGGTTATCTAAAAGAATAGCCATCCCACATTGCTTGTGATGGTGGGGAAACAAAGGTAAGCTAGGAGTCCATCATTAAAAGAATGAGCACAAAAAATGGAAACTATTGCAACAGTTTGATGAATTACATGTACGGAGTACAAATTAGATAAATGCTAAAATCACAATGCTAGTGGAAAAAGGAGAAGTAGAAGTAAGTAATTAGAAAAAAGCCCTTAATTAAAATGAAAAGACAAACACTATCTTTTGTAGGCTATAA
>NW_004567135.1:15001237-15046793 GCF_000260355.1 Condylura cristata | reverse complement strand
AAAACCACAATAAGATACCATCTCACAGCAGTGAGAATCGCACATATAAAAAAACTAGTAACAACAAATGTTGGTGATAATATGAAGAAAAAGGAACTCTCCTGCACTGGTGGTGGGAATGCAAACTGGTCCAATCACTATGGAAATCTGTTTGCAGTTTTTTCAAACTACTAAAAATGGAGCTTCCACTCCTAGGTATCTACCCAAAGAACATAAAACATTAATTCAAAATTAATTTTAAAAAGGACACCTGCAGCCCTATGTTTATTGCTGTACTATTTACAATAGGGAAGATGTGGAGTCTACCCAAATGCCCAAAAATAGATGACTGGATCAAGAAGATGTGATACACATCTATTCCTTAAATTGGAATATTAGTGTACAATCAAAAAAGATAAATTCATGCCATTTGTAGCAACATGGATGGAGCTGGAAGGGATCGTGCTTAGTGAAGTAAGCCAGAAAGAAAAAGAAAATTACTGAATGGTTTTACTCATAGCAGAAGTATAAAGGATCAGGGGGAAAAAACAGTAAATGTAATAAAGTAAAAACTAAAATCAACAAGCAACTATAGCGATTTTATATAGGGGTGGAGATGGGAACAGGATCAAAACACGGGAGTTAAGAACATACAGGACTATGGTGAAAGCACATGGGTGAATTGGTGGTGGGAAGTCCATGGGGATTACAACTGAGATGGAAAAATGTACAAAATGAAGAATGATAGCTTTTGAGGTTATTTCAACCAAGATTCCAATTACACTGATTTTGTACTTCCACGAAACATATCTGTAGAAGCACATTATACACACAATTCCACAGCAGGCAAATATGAGTCATTATTTCAACTGAGTACATTTGGAGAGAGACAACTGCATTCTAGATTTGGGAGTTAAGAACTTGTTCTTTTTGAGGTAAAGATTAAAAAAACAACTTTCTGTGGGAAAACCTGACATGGCACCTAGAGATTGAGCTAGAAGGTTGACACCATACAGATCTATGCTTTTTGACAAGAGAGATACAACAACCTGTGTGTTCGAGGTAGAGTTTCTGGGACTAAGCCCTTAAAATGTTAATGAACAAAGTCTTACAGTCAACCCCAGAAAATATAAAACTAAGTTCAGACTTTGGATTGTGACACAATAAATGGAGGACCTTCTGGAACATCTTATATAAGCACCTAAAACTAAATCTAGAAAAGATCATTTTAGAAAATATGAATGCTCTCTAAATGGAAAGAAATTAATATACTTAATTAAGTTACATATTTAATATGTAAAAAGTTATAAATTATAATAAATACAGTAGTAAATGGGAAAAATATTTATTATACAATAGAAAATTTTAAAGACAGTTTATAAAATTTAAAAAACCAGGAACATAATTATATCCTTACTTTTAAAAATAAAAGTGAGAGAGATTATAGCGGACTGGATTGAGATTATGTTAAAATAAATATCTACATAAAGGCATATTCTCAAAGACTAGAAGATATATCCGGGAAATGTATCAAATGGCAATTTATTAGGATAATTTTTCACTTTTCAAGTTTCTGTTAGGTCACATTTTTATAACACTAAATGGATAACATAAAAGATTAATTTTAGGGCTCTCCCTGGTGGCGCAACGGGTTAAAGCACCACATTATGAAACTCTCCAAAGCCATGCAGCTGGAGTTCGGTCCCCAGCCAGGGAGGTGACCCACGTGGCGTGGCTGACTTCTTCTGACCTGCCTGCTGCTACCCTCAGCAGTGTACTTTGTCAATCTGTCTGTTCTGCTCCCCAGTCTGTCTCTGGTGAATCCACTCATCCACCATACCTCTGGCCTGTACCCCAGTTCCATAAGCATAAATAAATAACTCTTAAAAACAATTAATTTTGGTTTAAGTTAGCACTTACCCTGGCATCTGACCAGCAACAGACTCAAAAGAACGACACTCAGCAGGCCCAGAGCTATTGCCAAATGGCAGGCGAAGGGGAACCTGGGAGAAGCTGCAATAGCAGAATCCAAAGTTACAATCCTGACTCAGAACAAAAGGTGAAACAGCAGAAGAGGTTGGGGAACTAGATCTGGAGTCTTGAAGCCATTTGTCCCAGTGAGAACTGAGACCCAAACCCTGAAGATCCCCTTTCTGAGACTGTCAGGTAAGCACGCACATCTTTATCAAGAACATTCTATGTTCCATTTGGTTAAAATAACTTTTTCTTTTGAAATGATGGCTTACACAGCCTCATGCTTTAGCAGAGTAAAAAAGAGTACAACCTCTCTCAAGGCCAATTTGGCAATCTCCCGAAAGCGCATAGGCATTTACCCTTTGACAGAGCAATTTCTCACAGATACACACATGTGCAAAATGTCATTTGTATAAGGCTATATATTGTAATAATCAGTGTAGGAGAAAAAGATTAATTTCACCTAGACATATATCAACAAAAGAACATACATATACATTTCAAGATTTCTACAAAGTTAATATGCAGCTTCTAACAAAGGAATAAAGGTAAGCCTCTTTTTTTTTTTTTTCAGATATAAAATGGTTTTCAAGATACATACTTGGGAGGGAAACATTCTGCAGAACGTACACACCCATGAGTCTGAAAATGTTTATATCTGGGGATGAGAAATAGTTCTCGGGGGGCAAAGATAGAAAACTTTTTGCTTATTTTCTTTTGTCCTTGTGAATTTTGAACCATAAGATATCTTACTTTATCAAAATTTAAATTAATACAATTTAAATAAAAATGAATAGCACATATCTTAGAAGTGCTTTGTTAACTGTTGTTATAGAAGGTTTAAGTTGATGTCATGAACTAGTTGGTGGGATACTATATTAGCTATGTTGTATACAACCTCTATCTAAGAATACTATTTTTTTTTAATTTAGAAAATGGAAATTTTTTATCCAAACTTTTATTTCAAAAGTGTAACAGTCTCATTGTTTGATGGTATAGGAATTAAAATGTAAAGCACAAAAGTCTGTAAGTTTTTAAGTTTATGTAATATTTTAAGATAAAATATTGAAGTTCTAGTGTGACACTTTTATTTGGTAATGTAAATTCAGGTTAGGTTTAATTCTGCTCCTACAGGTCTCACTTTCCTATTTGAAATTTTGGTAAATTATCCCAGAAAGGTGTGTATCTATGAAGTATTCTGAACTTCTTAAAAGAAATTCACAGTGAGAGATACCTTTAAAAGGAGTTTTGCGGCCCTCCCTGGTGGCGCAGCGGGTTAAAGCACAGCACTGAGAATCTAAAGCCACTTCCACATGAGTTCGATCCCCGCCTGCTCCGGAGGAGACCACATGGCATGGCAGACCTCTCCTGACCCGCCCGCTGCTCTCCTCAGCAGTGTACTTCCATGATCTGCCTGTTCTGCTCCCTACTCCGTCTCTGGTGAATCCTCTCACCCTCCGCAACTCTGGCCTGTACCTCAGTTCTGTATGAATAAATAAATAAATCTTTAAAAAAAAAAAACAAAGGAGTTTTGCAAGGGCCCTCCCTGGTGGCACAGTGGGTTAAAGCACTGCACTAAGAAGCTTAAGCCACTTCAGCATGAGTTTGATTCCCGCCAGCCCGAGAGGTGACCACAGAGCATGGCAGACCTCTCCTGACCCACCCGCTGCTCCCCTCAGCAGTATACTTCCTCAGTCAGCTTGTTCTGCTCCCCACCTGTCTCTGGTGAAGCCTCTCGCCGCCCCTGCACCTCTGGCCTGTAACCCAGTTCTGTAATGCTTAAATAAATAAATCTTAAAAAAAAAAAGAAAAGAAAGAAAGGGCTTCTATCTTTTTAAAAAAAGGAGTTCTGCAAGCTAAATATTTGAGTCAACAAATCCAAAAACACTATAGCTTTCTAGTGACATATAAAATACCTTGTACTATAGAAGAATATTGAATGAAATACATGTTGATTTTAGACATTATGATAAATGAAATAAAACTATAAAATATAGTTGCATTTACATAATCACATCTGAATATTTTTATTTACTTAAAACAATTTGCTTTAAAAATGTGTATGTAAAAAGTCTCTTAGTGGAGTACATATAGTAGAGTCTGCGTAAAAAGGCAAAAATATATCAAATAGAAATAGAGCTCTGTAATGATCACCATATCGCAACACCATTAGTGCTATTTTTTTATATCTTTTCTCATAGTTTCCCTATTTTCTCTAGTGAATATGTAACACATTCATTAAAAGATTTATAATGAAAATTTAAATTTCTATTTTCCCATTCCCAAGTAGAACATTCTGGAAAGCTGGGGTAGGGAAAACATGTTGGCAACAAATAAAACTGTATCATGTACAGTGTATGTAAGTAAAAAACCACTTGCATAGAAATCAAAATAATTACACCCAACTTATTTGTTCCAACTTATTTGTGTTACTTAACCCTATATTTGAGAATGTACATTCCTTTTGACTTAGTATTTTTAATTTCCTTAAAAATCAGGACAGATAGAATCCAAAAGAAGAAAGAATATATGCAAATAAACATACTCAGTACGATATAATATATAGTAATAGAAGTAAATCTAAATATCGAAGTAAAAAATAAATATTCAAGTTAACTGGAATTACTTAACAAGTTATAGTAATGCTTTCAAAGCATAACACAAAAAATTATAACAATAAGACTGTAGTAAAAAGAAAAATTTATAGAGCTTCACTAAAGAACATACCTAATAGAAATTTACTATGTAAGACATAAAATCAAGTATTAATGTCGGCACATACTCTACCATACCTGCCACAGAAAGTGTTCTTTTAGAACCACTCAATAGGGCTTTTAGTCTCAAACTCCCAAATATTCTCAGGAACTTCCTGTTAGTAGTATTCTCGATACTTCCCTACATCTGTCACCATTCCAGCACAACTGTTTTCTTTATAATATACTATCACAACAGAAGATTTGTCTAAGCCTCACTATTACACATCAGCAAAAACAGAGGTGTCCTGCTTATGTCATAGAAACACATACATACAAGAATTTAAACAGCTGGTCCACTGTTTTTCAAAATATCACTATAGATAAGTTTTCCCAACAGAGCTCTTGTTTTTAGTTCAAGAACAATCCAGAGTCACCAAACTACCCTAGGTTGGGTTACACAGATGAGTCCAGAGAAGACAATGATATATCTAGATCTAAGATCAGCTCCTTAACCAAAGACCAACTTTTCATATTCCAACTGTGAACTAAAAACTGAACCCAACGTATTTCCCCAAATTACTCCTGAGTTTTCTGTCTCCATTCCCAAACTTAATCTACCACCCACGCATCCTTTAGCCTATGACCATTATGCATAGTTTTCTATTTTAACTGAATTCACTCACCTTTTTGACGGTGTTGCTCACCTTTCTGACGGCGGCTAACAAAGTTCTGGTATTGAGGTTCAGGAGGTAAGTCTATTGTGGAATAAAGAGCGTTCTCAGTCATCTCCAGCTAATAATCTCTCTCACATTCAGTTGAGGGAGTTAAACATAAAAGTATGAAGAGACATGCATCAATGAGGAAACAGACCAATTTCTAAACTGCTAGCAGGAAACTTAAAAGGTTGCTTTAAAAAAAAAAAAAAAGTCCAGCATAATAGACAGAAATAATTTTCAGGAAATGATTCAAATTCTAGGGTTGCCCATAGAATTTAGTATTCTAAATTGTTATTATTTTTGTTTGCCTCATCATACTACTCTTAAAATAGACAAAATCACCAGATAGGAAGGATAGAGATAGAAGAGAGGATAGAGAAGAGAAACAGAAAGGACAGATTAACAAGATGATTATTAAATAAATAGGAAATTGATTCCCATATCATCTGACTTTTTTGATCAAGGAAAAGTTGCTCTTAAGTCCAGCAGTTTGATTGCAGAAGCTGGAATAAAAATGAGAGATACGAATTAATCTCAGATTTTCTATTTGTTTTGTGTTCTTTTGAGAAAATAGACATAGTGGGACCGATTTTGTTTTTTTCTTCAACCTTCTGGTAACATGTGATAGAGAAATTGACTTTTGGTCACATGTCCCTGGAATTACCTGGACTGTTGCCCAGAAACACCTCTTGTGAATATAGATATGTAAATAATTGTCATTTTATTGCAAGGTTTACTTCCCCCCCCCCAGGTGTAATTTCCTCCCCGAATTCACCCTGCACCATCACCACAGTCCCCTGTGCTCCTCCCTCCTTCTGATCTCTCTCCCTCCCCCTCTCCTGCAGGATGTCTCTGGTTTATATTTGTCTGTTTTTGTTTTGTTATTATTTTTCCCCTATGTCTTATTGGTTCCCCTATATTCCTCCTAAAAGTGAAACAATCTGATAGTTTTCTTTTTCTGAAGGGGAACAAATTAAATAAATACTAAGATGTTAGAAACTCATTTCTAATAGGTGAAAGGTTATTAAAAGGTTAAGTAAGGAAAACAGAAAGGTATTTGAAATTCTTAGGTAAGGCCACCAAGATAGAAAGGATAAAGACAGAAGAAAGGATAGAGACCGGTAACAGAAAGAGCAGATTAACAAAAACTAATTGTTCTGTTTCTAGCCATAACAGAACTGAAATGGACTTAATCTGCAGCCAAAAATCTATACATGACAAATACATGGAGAAGCCAGACAAGAGGCAGCACCATCAAGCTGGGAGAACAGAAAACACCAAGGGTAATGCTCTGCTCATTTTGGCATTCTTCTAGGGTCATGTTTTAGCAAAAAGCAGGACAATGAATCCTAACAGAGTAGAACTCTCATTAAGCTGACAAGGCAGAGTTAAGAGTTTTGAGAGGTGTACAATGGTAAATTTGCTCGACCAGATCACTGAGAAACTGGGTGGGAATGCACCACAGGTCATAGGCTAAGACCTATCTGCTTAGAGAAAAGACTGCCAGGCCTAGCTGAGAGATTTCCTGCAGGGCCAGTAGCTAAATAGTGCAGTGGGTACAGTGCTAAACAGTGAGCAAAGAATAAAACAAAATCAGCAGAACCCACTGGTAAAGTAGCTGCATATAAATAAATTATGATGCCCTTAAGAGAAAGACAACACAAACAAACCAAAGTCTGTAGTTCCTATGGAATATGAATAACATTATTCAGCTTTAAAAGGAAGGAAATCCTATTACAATGTATATGACATTAAAAGCATTATGTGAAAAAGACAACTAGTACATGATTTCACTGATAGAAGGCTTACAAGAAGTCGGATGCACAGTATCAAAAAATAGAACAGCAGTTACTAGGAGCAAAGGAGTGGGGGAAATGGGAAGCTGTTATGGTGACAAAATTTCAATTTTGCACATTGCAAAACTTCTGGAGCTCTGTTACACAACAAAATGAATACATCGGTATTTGTCTTCATAGGCTACCATAACTGTTCTTACCACAAAAATAATGGTGTGATGTGGCAGATATGACAACTCATCTTATTGTGGTAATCATTTCACAATTTATATATAACCAAATTACATCATACTACTTAAATTTATGCAAGTTATATGTTAATTATATATCAATATAGAGCGGTGAGGAGAGAGAGGGAGAGAATAATATTAGCATTCCAGAATACCACATCCAGCAAAAAACATCCACCAAAATTGAAAAGCAGGGAAAAAATGTACATGGTAAAGAAACAGAATTTGTGATGAGCGGTCCAACCCTACAAGAAATGTAAAGGAAGCTCTTCAAACTGAAGTGTCACTTGATGAAAACTTAGATCTGCAAGACTGAAGAACAGCAGAGGTGCTAAGAGATAAACAGAAAAGATTTTGCTTCCTTTCTCTCATTAATGCCTTTGAAAAAAAGAAGAAACAGTGGAAAATAAAGCAGAGGAGACTTTGTAAACAAACAGCAAAATAATACTAAAGCCAATAATGCCAATAATTGAATTTGTTATGAATGGACTAATCATATCAAATCAGTGGCAGATTTAAGTCTGGAAGAAAAAGCAAGAACCAAGTGTATGCAGTGTATAGGTGTGTACTTTCAATATAATGATACAAATAGGTTGAAGGAAACTACAGAAGAAAAAAAAAGCAAACACTAAAAATTAGAAACCTGGAGTGGTATATTAGCTTATTATTGCTATAACAGATTACCACAAAATGGCTTAAGGTATCCATTTACAATCTCTTAAATTTCTGGAGATCAGAAATGTAAAATGAAGATGTCGGGAAACTGCTTTATTTTAAGAGGCTTCAGAGAATAAGTCACTTGATTTTTTTGAGCTCCTAGTAGCAGCCTGTACTCCTTGGCTCTCGGCTTCTCCGCTGTCTCCAAAGTGCATCAGCTAGTATCCATTTCTATCGTGGCACCTCCTTTCTGGGACTTTGACTCTACTACCGCTCTTATAAGGATCCCTGTGACTACATTAGGCCCATCAGATAATCAAGCTTAAGCTCTCCTTTAAGATTCTTAATTTAATCATATCTACTCTTTTGCCATATTACGAAGCAGATCCAAATGTAAACTCATGGGTTCTAGAAATTAAGAAATGGACATTTTGAAGGTCGGGGTGGGGACATTCTTTAGTCTACCACAAATAGTTATGTTAATATCATACAAAGCCTACTAGCATAAAGAGATACATTTGGTGATTATATAAATCACAGTATCAAGCATACATGATGATTATAAATGAGCATGCATATGATAATAAAACTTAAAAAAGCATGTGATACAAAATATGATGGAACTAAAGAAAAAATAAATCCATAATCATATCTGGAGACATAAAAACCCTTTCTCAGTAACTTATAAAAACTGCAAGACCAAAAAAAAATATATATATGTATGTATGTATATGTATTAGTCAGACTGTAAAAGGTCCTGACCATACTTTCATACACCTTGACCTAACTGAAATTGACCTAACAAAATGATCAGATAACTGGAGAATACATCTGCCTTTCAAGTATAAATGTGTAATGGATAGTAATATAAGTTTCAATAAATTTCAACATGTAATAATCTCACACACATGTTCTATGATCATAGTGGAATCATTAACCAAAAAAAAAATGTAGAAAACTTCTAACAATTTGGAAATTAAAACACACCTATTATCAGGGAAGTGGAAAAACAAAACCACAATGCTTATCAAAAAGATAAGCAGTAACAAGCTTTGAGGTCAGTGGAGAAAATCCTTTTCACATTGTAATTAGAAATTCAAATTGATGCAGTCATTATGGAAAACAGTATGGAGATTCCTCGAAAGTTAAGGAAAGAACTACCATATGATCCAGTAATTCCACTTCCAAGTATTTATCCAAAAAAGACAAAAATCACTATCTCAGAAAGATTTCGATACCACGTTCATTACATAATTTACAATGGCCAAGACATGAAAACAACATCTGTGTCTATTCCAGGCCCAAGAACTGTGAGAAATAAATTTTTATTATTTATAAACTGCCCAGTTTAAGGGATTTGTTACAGCAGCCCAAATGGCCTAGGAGAATTCACACTAACAGTTTGTTCCCAGGTTTCCCCAAGTCTCACAGGAGCAGCATGGAGAGGACCAGAAGCCTTAAGCTTAGGAATCTGAACCTTCTGTAATGTTCGCGAACAATACTGCTTTTTGCCCTAGAAAGAGACATTATTACAATGGACGGTAAAGAATTCTGCCCTTGGACCCAAAAATTTTTAGTGTACAAATAGCCTCAAAACCCTTCCTGGTGATGTAACGAGTTAAAGTACAGCACTGCAAAGCTAGCCACAGATGCTTCAGCACCAGTTCGATCCCCAGCCAGAACTGTGGTGCTGCACACTTCTCCTGCAGTGTATTTATCATTGATTTGCCTGTTCTGCTCCCCACTCTGTCTCTGGTGAATCCTCCTACCACCCTTGTATCTCTTGCCTGTACCCCAGTTCTGTATGAATAAATAAATAAATCTTAAAAAAAAAAGACAGTATGGAACAAAAAGAAACTTAGTGCCTCTGCTCACAAAACATGTAGAAATATAAAATCTGTGGAGAATTATTTCCCAGTCTTCTAAAGCTTTATTGGGGCTTTATATAGGTCTTGGCTAATTTGGGTCCTCTATTGAGGCAATTCTCCAAACCTTACCATAAACCCCACACACCAGGAGACCTTTCCACTTTGCAAGTGACACTATTCCTGGGCCAGTATGAACCATTCCTGTGAGTGCTTCACATCAGTGCTCAACTAAAGATTTGCAGGGATTCCTCTGTAGCTGGCTAGAGCTCTGTCCCTGGGCAACTTTTTCTCTCCAGCATTCTGACCTACAAATTTCAACTGTCTCTACCTTCCCACACATCAAATTCTCTTGCTTAAGTTTGATGAAACTCCCAGGCTCTGTTCAGGCTCCCTGTACCTGAGCTG
This sequence comes from Condylura cristata, assembly GCF_000260355.1. Lineage (NCBI taxonomy): Eukaryota > Metazoa > Chordata > Mammalia > Eulipotyphla > Talpidae > Condylura > Condylura cristata. Next base: position 15,036,472 of record NW_004567135.1, on the reverse strand, counting down.
TACCCTGAATCTTCTCTCCATAGAGCAATTGAGGGCAATTCCAGACTCACCTTATTTTATTTCCCTCTATCAAAGTATTGTTTCACATACTTTGCACAAGTTTCTAGTTCTTTAACATGACAGAATCAGTCCAGTCTGGTTTACAGTGTCATGACCAGAAACAGAAGTGTGAAAGAAGCAACTGTCAAAATACTTAAATTCAGCAAGGTCAAAAAACATAAGGTCAAACTACAAAAATCAACGGTAGTCTATATATTATCAATAAGCATTTGTAAAATAAACTGTTCATAATTTCACTTATAAAAGCATCAAAACAAAGTGCTTGAGTACAAATGTAAAAAAATAAATAGAAGCCTTACACACTGAAAACTATAAAACACTACTGAAAGATATCAGATAAATAAAGAGATCTGTGTCCTCTTCACAAGTTAGGATGTCTAAATTAATTAATCTGTAGGTTCACACCAATCCCAAGTATAATCACAGCCAAATTTTTAAATAAAATTGGCAGATGACTTTAAATATGTTTGGGAATACAAAGGACCTATTATAGCCAAAACAATCTTGAAAAAATAAGTATATTAATTCTGCCTTACTCCAAGACTTATTATAAACTAGAAGATACAACACAATGTGTTATTGGCACAATAATAAAATAAGGGGTCAGTAGAACAGAGAAAAGCCTAGGCACAGAACTACATTTATACAGTTAACTGATCCTCAGCAGAGCTGCAAAGCAATTTAGGGGAGAAAGAAAGTGATACTAAAAGAACCATATCCAGATATAAAAAAGGTTGACCTTGGCATGACCTCAACCACACACAAGAATTTATTCAAAATGGACTACAGACATAAACATGAAATCTATAAAACTTCTTTGAAGAAAATACATCAAAATAAGAGGTAGGCTGTGGAATATTCATACAAGATTAGCCAACAAAACAAAAGCCTGCCACCGATGTACACAACAATGTCATCTCACAGACATATTGAATGAAAGAAACCAACAGATGGAAAAGGACATACAGGATTCAAATAGATGATGTTCTAGAATAGGCAAAACCATCAAATATATGATGTTCTAAAATAGAATGGTAAAAATTTCAGAAGAGTAATTGCCTCTAGAGCTAGGAGGAATGTCTAGAAAGGAGAATGAGTATATTCTCTTAGGTGATAAAAATCTTTTGAGTATTGATTACAGCATGTTTACAGCTACACGGCATTTGTCAAGATTCATTGAACTGCATGCTTAAAAGTTGTACATTTTATGACTAAGTTATACATCGACAGCAAAAAAAATGGAGCTTTAAGCAAATGCTCTAATTAGTAGGCATGCTTTACTTACTTGGTCTATTAGTTATAAAGCTAATTTCCTGTATCTTTAATATATAATTTTATTTACGTTTTATTTTTGCATAGAAGAACTGGGGTGTAAGCCAAAAGTGGGGGGGGAAGACTATGCAGGTGACAAGATGTGTCAAAGACAGTGTGGGGGGAGCAGAGCAGGCAGATCTACTGAAATACACTGCTGCACCATGTGGGTCAGCTCCCTAGCAGGGGACTGAACTCAAGCCATAGAGATGATAATAGTGAGACTTAACACCTAGGTCACCAGGGAGGCCCTCCTGTGTCTTCTATGTGTGAACAATTACACAAATACTTTGAGTATAATGCAAGTCTGGTTTCTCACCCTTGTAAAATTATGTAGACTTCTTACTCATAACTGAGTCTACTAACAGGGACTAAAGCAATGAAACACAAGTAGCAAGAACAGCTTGTAATCAGATCTTGTTTCTTAATGTTATTCCTCACTACAAGGAGCCAGTTGTAGAAAGGACCGACTGTAGGGTAAGGAAAATAACAAGATAAAGGGAGTCAGTATGTGCCCCAAAGTAAACAACTGGTGGGGACATGTTCAAGGACCATAAGGGACTCTACTGGCAGTTCAGCAGTAGCCACACCTCCTCAGCAATTTGTCTCTTACCTCAATAGGGGCTACATTTTCCTGTGGCAGGAACCACACCTTCTCAGAGGTATGAATCTTTAACCCTGTGGTTGGGGAAGGGGGCATTTCCTTTAATTTTCTAAGTTACTTCCTTCTAAACTCTTCTTCAGTCCTAGAAGAATCTAACTGCTTTTTGTAGTTGCTACTTCCATATAACTCCTTAACACCTTGAATCCCCCTTTTTTCCCCTTTAGTAATTTTTTTTTTACTACAAAAACAATATTGGATTCCTTAAAATCATTGGAGTGCTGTGATGCCTTGCTAGTGGGTGTGGTGTGGTGACAGACCTCTGAAGAGATGTGTTCCTACATCTCTAAATCAGAGAGTTTGGTAAACCATGTTCCCTCATTGTTTAATTTTTATGTTAATTAAAGTTTCTATGTTGAACTGAAAAAAAATCACTGTGTGAAATCCTTCTTCTGACTGGACACATCACTCTTATTCTTATCAAAAAATGTACACCACAGTATAATTATGAGGAAACATCAAATTACAAATGACAGCCAGTTTACCAAAGAGTGACCTGTATTTTTCAAATTGTCATGGTTAAATAAAATTAGATAATGAAAAGTCTGTGTGATCCTAGCCTAGATCCTGTGGGGAATGGGAAGTAATTATTAAAAATATATATGGGGACAGTTGGTGAATTTTGAATATGGATTAGTGAGTACTATAAAAGTGTTACAGTTCCTTATTTGAATGATTACATTGTAGTAATGTAGGAAAATATTATTTTCTTAGTAAATACATACTGTTGCACTTAATGGTAACAGGGAACTCAAACTGTTCTAAATAAATAGCTTGTGAAAGGGGAGACTAATAAAAAAAAATGGGTAACATATAAACAATTGAAAAATCTAGGTAGACGGTAATGAGTTTTGTGTTCTTCTTGCATCTTTCCCAAAACTATTAACTTATATTAAAATTGAAAATGACCCAAAACAAAAAATATATTTAGACCTTGAAATATGTTATTGTGATTATTTTGAAAGGAGGGCATCAATTTATGTCTAAACTATGGGGCTTGAATACTGACTCTGTAACTTAATGACTACAGGACCCAGGGTCAGTTACTTATCCTATTTGTTTAATTTACTCATCTACACATAAAAGTTCAAAAGTGAATCTGGTTCTAGTTGGTACAACAAACGCATGTAGCAAAGGACAGAGGGACTGCCAAACAAATTTCAAATTTCAAATGATCTTGAGCTGATCAGAAATTATGAGCAGGGAGATTATGTTCTACACTGAACCAGAGTAAAACCTGTAATGTAAAACTCATACAGAATAAAGCTGCTGAGAGGTTAAAAAACAAACAAATTCCACAAAACTTCCAGCTCAAGTGGACAAAAGAGCAGGGCTGAGGTAATTATAAAGCAATGAAATGAAGAATTCACAATGCCTAGATTAGCCAACGACCTGTCTCTCATCTGCTTACACAACCAGGAGCCATCCTCACATAGGACAAAAACTCCTACAACTATATTCTAGACAAATTAAGTAACTGACCTTGTCAGGTCGCAAGATGTGGGTGTAGAAGTAGTGGGGGGAGGCTTCCTTGTCAGAAATGAGGTTAGAGAGGAACAGAGCAGAAAAGAACTGCTGGTTTCAACTTTTGCCCCTTGAGGTCAGTTCTCTGGGGTGTGAGTTCTCATGCAGAAAATCCCCAGAATTGGGTGGCGTGGAGAATGGGATAAAAAATGGGGGGAGGAAGGGACACGGAAGTGCACGGAACTATGGTGATGGCACACGGGTAAATTGGTGGTGGGAAGTCCATGGGGATTACAACTGAGATGGAAAATGGCACAAAATTATGTAAAAATAAACTAATTTTTAAAAAAAGAAGAAAGAAAAAGAAAAGAAATCCCCCACAATGGGCAACAAAGCCTGAAAAGGAGGGAAGTAACCCAGTGCAAGGGATGGAAACACTCCCACATTCCTACTTGCACAGAAGACAAGGTGTCCAACTTGCTGGATTACATCTCTGCTTCCAGAAATGCATACTGCCAGCCCAATGCCACTCTCCATGCCAAAACCAAAAGGTAAGATTTCTGAAATCAAAACTTGAAGCATTTCATATTAAAAAAAAAAAAAAGAAGTGAATTCACCAATATATGAACATCAGTTCTAGAATGGAAATTCTCATTTTAACAGATTGGTGGTTTTTGTTGTTTTGTTTTGTTTTGTTTTTCCACTCTTTCATAAGTTGTAAACCCTGTAACAGTGTAATTGCTCAGTAAATATTTGTTGAATGAGTTGAGAAAAGCAAGTTAATAGAAATACATGCCCAACTGGTTATGGAGCAAACCATAAAGCTAAATATCATATAACCTTTTAAAAGTTTATCCAGAACATTTATGACATGGAGAAATAGTTGATACAGTGTTTTTAAAAAGAAAGGAATGACATACTCATAAAGGAAATACAAGCTTTTGTTTTGTTCACTTATCACAAATTACTTTTACTACAAAGAAAATAAATTTTTATCCTATTTTATTTTTAATTTCTTTGAGGGTATACCTAAATCCAACCTAGATATGATTACCACCTCATCTGAACTGAATGTACCAATCAGTAAACAAATGGAGAATCCCAAATGGTGGGTAAAACGCAGCACTTAAGAAGAACTCTGGAGAACAGGCCTACAAAACTAACTTATGCCAAAACTATGGAACTTGAATACTGACTCCATGACTTAATAACTATGGCCCCCAGGCAGAGTTACTTATCCTCATTGTGCTTTCACTTACTTGGCTATAAAAGTGGAGTGAGCCACCTCCTCTTGAAGGATGGCATAAAGAATAAATTAATTAATACTCATTTAGATTACTAACAGCTGAGCCGGGCTATAAGAACTATGAAAGTATTAGCTTCTTTTGTTGTTGTGTCCTTTGGGTAGATACCTAGGAGTGGAACTGCTGGATCATATGGCAGCTCCATTTTTAGCAGTTCGAGAAATCTCCACACAGCTTTTCATAGTGGTTGTACCAGTTAGCATTCCAACCAGCAGTGTGGGAGAGTTCCTTTTCCTCTGCACCCTCCTACGAAGGAGGAGAGCTAGGGCAAGGGAGGAGCACATGGGGCTATGATGATGCCACATGGGTGAGGTGGTTGTGGGAAGTCCAGGGGATTACAACTGAGATTTAAAACATGTCCAAAAATGATGAATAATGCAGAAATATAGATACAAATAAAAAGTAAGTGTTAGCTTCTACTGCTGTTGGATTCAGAACACCTGCTTTGGTGAGGACGCATCTTCAGAGAGGAGTCACACAAAAAAGCAGGAGTCAGCCCTCTGAAAGCCAGATAGAGCCCAGCACAATAGTCAAAGGAAAGGGTGTCTAATTCTGAAGAGAGCGTCCAGAGAGTCACAGCACAATAAACCGCACTCGAACCGAGTAAGAATTCCACAAACTACTAAGACACCAGGGAAACCGCAAAAGAATCGTAGCAAAGGCACGAGGCAGAAATCGAGGAGCTCCTTCTCCAGACCAACAGATAACAGACAGGGTGGAGTGAGGCGGGATGCAGAAGAAACCTCTGGTGAATAGAGAAAAGACGCGCCCAGACACCCGAAACAGGAGAAGGATAAAATTACAATAACGATACACCCCAAGGAGTAGCTCCCAAGGGGGCTTTTCAATATCGTGACGTCCAGCCCCTTTCTAAGCTGTAGAGAGGAAACGAGGAGCAGATGTGGTAAGAAAGCCAGGACGATGACAGCCCCCGAGTTCTGCTGTACGTCGGCGCCATCGCAGGAGCTCTCGCGACTCGGGGCAGCCGGCGGGGAAACAGCGCCTCTCGCAGGCCAAGAACGCGCTGGGCCGGCCCCAGGAGTAGGCGCCACTCGTGAGAACTACAACTCCCAAGGAGGCCTAGAGGAAAGGCCCCTTCCGTCCCTTAGGTTTCCGCCGCCCGCCCTCACCTGCCGCGGAGCGGGCCGGGCTCGTGGCCGCACGTGACCCCGCGTGACGCGATCCCCCAAGCCGAGACGCTCGGAGGCGGGGCCCTGGACCCCCATTGGTAGAAAGGCGACCCGAAAAGGTGGGACGTAACTTGAAAATCTGGGGAGTGATTGGACTCGATGGGGAAAGGGCGGGGCTACATCCTAGCCAATCATCGCCTGAGATTGGCGGGGAGGCGGGGAAGGGAAAGGGGCAAGAGGCTTTTGTGGTCACATGCCGCGGGGTCTAGTGGGAGGAGCAGTTGCCCAGCGGCCTCTTGGTGCTTCCTGTTTCCGGTTCCAGGAGCGCTGCATCGAAAGGCGCCTGGGGACCGCTGGCCTCTGACACGAGCTTTGGGACGGGGGTCTGCGGCTGGCCGCTCGCTGGCCCCGTCTCCCTGCCCCAGTCAGAAGCCCCCCGGGGGTTCTGAGCCTGGGTACCGCCTCCGCCCACGACACGTGAGTCCGAGGGGCGTGGAGGAGGAGGGGGCTGCAGAGCGCACACCTCCGCGTCTGTGACAGGGGCCGGGATCGCTGGCTCTCCCGGGGCCGGGAAGACTGGCTCTCCGTGGGCCAGGGATCGGGCTCGGGAGCGCTGGAGCAGGATGCAGGAGCAGCCGCGAGGGCTGGAGTCAGAGCCGCGGAGGAGGTGGAGGGGGCAAGAGTTCCAAGATCAGAAGGAGGGGGTTACGTGTTTGGGAAGGAGGGAAAGGTCCTAAGTGTGGAATCCGTTTGAGGTGTTACTGGACACCTCTCGGAGGAGTGGGCCCGCGTGGTGGAGGGAGGTGAAGTGGCCATCGTGGAGATGCTTGTGGCCCTGAGAAGTTGGAGCATCAGGCTAGACTGCACGAGAATTTCTAGAACCCAGAAAAAGGTTTCAGGGAGATGTTTTGTGTGGCTTCGGAAGAGCAGCTTAGAGGAATTACCCTCTGTCGGGAGTGTCCGTTCTTGGAACTTAGAACTACTTATCGGAGACTTTTCAGCGTGGATCCTTTTAGCTAATTAGGGCTCTTCTGCAAGTGTGGGCTGCTGGAGACGGGAGATAATGTTACAGCAGAAATGAGCCCGACAGAAGAAAGTAAAAATTCCATCGAGAAAACTAATTTTAAAAAATCCATTGGAAAACATCCATAGCTAGTAGCCTCGAGAGGGTGGCAAAGTGAGTGGGAGAGAGGTCCAGTAACATAAACGGGCTCCCACTTCTTGGCTTACCATAGGTCACCCCAGTGAGGGAGAAATTTTAACGTTACCAAATAGAAGTGACATTATAGTATAAGAAAAGGGAAGGGGATTTTTCCTGATCGTGAAGCCCAGCCCTTTTTTCCCAAGTGTCTAGACAGACCCTGTCACTGTAGTAATTGTAAAACACTGAAGAGGGGCTGCCCATGCATATCTCTCTTCCTAACACATTGCTGAATCCCTGTATTTACCACAAATTATTCAGCAGGTATCTTTGTGGCTTGAGTAGTACCAGTTGCTCCACTGACTTCATACTCATTTAGTACTTGCATAACCTAGGTCAAGTAACTTAACCTCTATAAGCAGCAGTTTCCTTATTTGTAAAATGGGAAAAAAATAATCTACTTTTGTGTTGTGAAGAACTGTAAACATAATCCAGACCAAGCACTCAAAGCATGTGGGACTGAATCAAAGAAAAGCAAATCACACAAACTGTAGAGCCTAATGCTCTGCAGGAAAGCAGGGAGAATATTGTCATCCTAACCAAAACAAATGCACGTGGCTCAGCTTGCTAATAACCAACTGCAGGATATTTAACCCTTTGCCATTTTTAATTTTGTAAGATTCTTTGTTTGAAATCAACTGTTAATAGATAAGAAACTGACTTCTCAGCCAAGGAACACAGCCTTCTCTCTGAGCACCCCTTCAGAAAAATGTTCTTAGGGAAACAAATCATGAAAGCCCAGAATGTTGAAACTGTAAATTGGGTCATGAGAATACAAGGAAAAGGCTAAATCGCTTTAATTAAAGGAGGCTATTATTTCATTTATGTAAACTCAGCTGGTCAAGTTGTATGTTGAGCAATGAGTTTATTTAGGGAAGGTGGGAATTTGAGGTCTGAGTTCTTTATTCCATCTCTTTTTCAGTCAACTGTGTGAGGAATCACTTCCCCTTTTTTTCTTGCTTTGTCAAAAAGAAAGCAAAGCTTTGGCTGCCAGCCTTCCCCTCAGCCCTCCCCCCTTACACCCACTCAGCTACTGTGAAATGAGAGATACATGTGGAAGTTGAGTGGCGATCTTGAGCTCTGGAGCCACGCAGTTTCACTCCATTAGCTGTTGTCTGTTTCCTCATCTGTAAATTGGGGGCACTAATTGTATATAACATATAGGGTTGTTGTGAGGATTGATGAATTAATAAAGTAAGTGCTCTGTTGTTTCCTAGGGTTGTGGTTTTAGTGTCTTAAATGGGTTGGGGGTGGGGGGCTCAGGCCTTAGGACTGTCTGTAAGTACTCAGTGGAAGCACTCTATAAGTATTTCTGTAGTGAATTGGTATTCTGAGGACACGAAGTGAGGGAGACAGCTTCCCAAGCATTTGTGACCCTGGGAGAAATGTGGTAAACAGTCAAACAGCACTTTGTTTACAAAAGCTCATTCAAGGATCAGTACTTTTGTTTTCCCATCTTTAAACTTCTTTATGCCCGTTATCCTGACTATTTCACAGTTTATATTATAAAGATGCGATGGAGTCAGTGCATTGGCATGAAAGAGAGAATGTTAAAGAATACTTGAGCCCAAGTCCAGACTTGTAGTGTGGAAGTTTAGAAATGAGAAAAGTTTGGAAGAATAAATCTTTGTATCAGGAAGAGTTGTAACGCTGATAGGAAACTGACAAGTAGCAGAGGACCCCAGAGTGAAGTGTTTTGGGAGGGTAACTCACTGTGTCCTGGGTGTGAAGATGGCTCAGAGAAAAAGAAGTGCGCTTAGGCTGTGGAGCCGTGTGCTTCCCTTCCAAGGGCCGTACAAGCCAAAGGCGCAGGTCTGGGGCCTGCTGGCCTGTGCAGTGACAGTTCCCAAAGGTCATGAGCACCTGGGAGGGTAGAAAAGACAACTGTACTTACTGGAAATTTGGAAGACTTTAAACCACTTCTTTTGACCTAGTGAATTTTCTTCCTGTAATTTTAATGAGGAGATGATTTTGCAGGAAAGTTGAGAATGAAAGCAGACAATGTGGCATCTCTATTCACCATTCTGATTTGGTGGGTGTGCGCCTGTTGGACTCTGGGATGCTCCTAAATACTGATAATGACATTAGAGCCCAAAGTCTTCAAGTTCTTGTTCCCAACTTTACATCTTTCCTTGTGATTTATGACCAAGTGGTAAGTTGTAATGAGAGAAGTTCCTAGGGAGGGCCACTGGCTTAAGCTGTATTTATGAACTAGCATTAAGCTTTAGATAATGAGATACCACAATGTAATTTCCAACAAGCAGTAAAGAGAACAGGATGTCTCCCCCTAGGCTCTCGTAATTCAGTAATTATTTTTTGTTCTTTCCCTCTGCTCACCTCCATCGTTTGCTATGAAAGCGTTATCTTGGATTAAATTGAAAGCTGTCTGAGTTTCCCAGTGCAGTTGCTCCAGCACAGATATTAAAATGTACTATTTTCTGCATATGTCAGAGAATCATATATTCTGCATAACCAGAATTCTGTTGATTTATCGCCCATTCCTGTACTTTAACTCTCCTTTCTCTTGATTCTTTCACTGTTCCCAACACACACCCACTCCCAAAAGGATGTCCCCCGTGTACAGCTGCTGGAAGACTGGCCTGCTGCTGCTGCTCCTGGCTGTGGCAGTGAGAGAATCCTGGCAGACAGAAGAAAAAACCTGCGACCCGGTCGGAGAAAAGGGTAGAGAGTCAGAGAATGAGTTGGCACTACTGAAAAGGCTAAAACCTCTGTTTAACAAAAGGTAAGTTAGAAGCACCTTAAGGGACTTGAGAAAATAACTTGATTGAAGCATCTTTCCCTTCTCTTGCTGGTTTTATTTTAATGTGACCACTGACTTTGGAGGGAATACACGCATAGTGACCTCCTCTGAGAAATGGTTCTGTTCTGACCTTTAATATTGGTCTTACTTGGCCATGACATCTTGCATTCTCCTAAAATATAAAACAAATTCTTAATCCAGTTTTCGGTGGCAGTATATAGTTCTCATAGGCAGAAGAGTAGCTGGTTCCAAGACTGGGTCTGAGAAACCAGCTTGGAGGAGTTTAAAGACATCACGTACAACAACATGGATGGACCTAGAGAGCATTAGCATAGTGAATAGGCCAGAGGGTGACGTGCATCTGCTTTCTTCATAGTACAGAAACCAAACAAACAGGTGAACTAAGTAAAACAAAAATAAACGTTTGCACCATGAGAACAGTTGGTGGAGGGGAAGAGACATAAGTCAAGGGCAACAACGCAGGTCTCTGGAAGCTGGAAGGGGATGTTTCATGGTGAGCTTCATGTAAGTGCATGTCGGTTCTCAATATGAGCATCTAAAACTTATAGAATGTGATAATGCACTGTCATTTCAATAAAAACTGAGGGGGGCAAGGCATTACAGTCACATGTCATTTAACAATAGGGATTCGTTCTAAGAAATGTACCACTAAGCATTTCATCATTGTGCAAATGTCACAAAGTGTTACTCTCCACACTGCACTTCTCCATTTCACTGGCATAGCAATTCACAGGGCAGCTTGGCAGAGGGGCTGGATCATCCATAACTTCCTGTCGCTCCTATGGTACAGAGGTGTGTGTTACCACATCACAGGGCAATAGGAGTTTGGGGACCACCGTCATAGGTGTGGCTCGCCATTGACTGAAATGTCCTTATGAGTGGCGCAGGACCGTACGTGATGCCAACTCCATATAATAGAATGTTAGCAGGATCAGATAAACATATTTAGGCCGCTATATGTCGTAATTATCAGGAGCTTTCAGATATAGAAATCTGAAGATTAAGGAACAAGGGAGTATCCCGTGAACATAGATTCTTATTCATGGGAATTGGTGTCAAACATTCTAGCTTAATCCAGAGCAGGTATTCTAGAAATGCCTTGAATGTCTAGATGTGGTGGGTGGAGCATTTTAATTAATCATCACCAATCATTAGGGTGGTCAGTCAGCATTATGATGGCACTTGAGGCCGTTCTTCTGAGGCCAACCTCCAGTAACTCTCCGTTTCCTTCTCCTCCTTTCTCCTTACAGCTTTGAGAGCACTGTGGGCCAGGGCTCAGACACATACATCTACCTGTTCAGGGTGTGCCGGGAAGCTAGCAACCGCACTTCTGGGGCAGGCCTGGTGCAGATCAACAAAAGTAACGGGAAGGAAACGGTGGTAGGGAGACTGAATGAGACTCACATCTTCAATGGAAGTAAGACTTTCCCTGTTGGTTGCAGGTCAATCCTTCTGGCAATTCTTAATGTCTCAGCCTTTCCCAGTGTCTTCATTTTGCCATGAGATGTGTGTGGTGCAGCACACCTGAAACAGATACCTAGTTCCACCTTGACTCGGAGCAAGGTCTTGGACACTGAGGTGTTTGTTTTAAAGTTAGCGAAAAACTGATGGAAAAAGCATTCCAGCTGGAACTAATAACCTGGAATCCTTTTATTCACCCAAATATGTCAGTTTTTCATGCTAGACTTGAAGATACCAACTACTACCATTTCTGACCAAATTCATCAGACTTTCCTGATTAAATTTTAGATTAGGCTGTTTGATAAACCAACTGGTCTATAAAGATTTCGCCCCAACTTGTTGTGTTATTTCTCAAAAGTCATAAAAATCTTACTGCTGGAAAGAACCAAGTGAGCACCAATGGCCCAGTTCCCTCCCTTACTAAGTGAATAACTAAATGACCCAGTGCAGGCATTTGCTCCTATAAGTAATAATTTAAAGACTTTGGGGCTGAGGGTCAGAAGACTGGACTTTTAACCCAGTTCATCATATTTACTTGTCCTAAGAAAAATAATTTCACCTTAGGATTCTGCTGCTTTTGTGCAACATTGGAAGCAGAATCCTGCCTTATTCACCTCGTATGCTTGTTGAATCGAATGAAATGTTTCAAAAGAAATTCGAATGCAGTAAACACTGACAAACGGTCTTCCAATCTTAAAAAATGTTCAACTTAATCTGTTACTAATTTTAAATCTTAGGCTTTCCCTACTACCCAGTATCTGCATCAAACTGCCTCTCTGGAGGTTAGCAGGTGTCGAAGCTGTGGTAAAGATACAGATCATAGTATTTTTGCATGATCAGTTCCCAGATTTAAATGTGGAAGATTAAGATGCCTCTATGAAAATATCATTCTCTTAACACACAGCTACCATAAAGAAGCCAGTTTTCACTTGGTATTTCTGCTTTCAGAGCTCACGCTGTGAGGGCAATTCGAATTCTAGCCCATGTACTCCCCAGGTCTGCCTCTGCTTTCCCCCACCCCATGGCTGCCTTTTCCCTCTCCCTCCTCAGGTAATTGGATCATGCTGATCTATAAAGGGGGTGATGAATATGACAGGCACTGTGGCCGGGAGCAGCGGCGTGCAGTGGTGATGATCTCCTGCAATCGACACACCCTAGCGGTGAGGCACCCGGGGCCTATGAGCCTAGAGAGGAGAGGGCTGACCTGAGGTGGGAGAGCTTTTAGCGCGGGATCAGGCTGCACTGGGCTGCCTAAGAAGAAACTGGCAGTTCAGCTTTTCCCTGTCACGGGCTTCCATCTTGCATCATACATGGAAAATAGGTGGTTGATATGAGCAGAAGCTGACATTCTTTGGATTTTGTGGGGTTTCTCTTAAGTCACTTTGCCACATGAGTGTGTTCTGTCCTTTCTCATCCATCAGGATAATTTTAACCCTGTGTCTGAGGAGCGAGGTAAAGTCCAAGATTGTTTGTACCTCTTTGAGATGGATAGCAGCTTGGCCTGTTCCCCAGAGATCTCTCACCTCAGTGTGGGATCTATCTTACTCATCACGTGAGTATTCTTACCATCGGTCCAAATCTGCCTTTTTCGTGAGAGACCTAAATTACTTGGTGATATACGAGCATGAATTGTTTGTGAATGTGTGTGTAATACACAACTGTGGGGAAGAACTTTTTGTGAAACTCTTAACTCTGACTATGCAAGTTACAAATTACAAATAGGATTTTAATGCCCCCCCCCCGATAAATATTTGCATTTTCTTCCCTACTAACGAGCTGAAATGTTTCTAGTTATCCCACTAGAGTATTAGAAGCTGGGACAAATAGTCTCATAGCTGATGGTGATTGTGCTTGACTACAGTTTTTTTCCTGAACCTTTTACTTTTCTGTCTGAAAATGTTGTTTGGTTTTTCTAAAGAAACTGTCAGTCCCCTTTATCATTTAACATCACAGCCCTTTTATTTTCATATGACACAGCAAACAGCTAACCAAGAAGATAGAGTTCTGTGTCTGAGTTCTACTGGTTTGTTTGTATTTGGGTTTAAGTGTGGATGTCTTTCCTCCTTCACAGGCTGGCATCACTGGTTGCTGTCTACATTATTGGGGGCTTCCTGTACCAGCGACTGGTGGTGGGCGCCAAGGGAATGGAGCAGTTTCCCCACTTGGCCTTCTGGCAGGACCTTGGCAACCTGGTAGCAGTAAGTAGCTGGGCCACTGACCTATGTAAAGGTTGGGTGACAACTCTCCTGGCTTGCCCAGAAGGTTTCTCTGAGACACCAGATTTTGTGTTAAAATTACAAAAGACACAGCAAGCCAGGATAGTTGGTTGCCCTGGACAAAATAAATAGTACAGATTTAGAGGGACTAAAAGTCTAGACTGTAAGAGAAACACCGTGGCTTAGATTTAGCGATCTCATAACTTTTAAAGAGTTGGAATGGGGAGAAGGTAAGCCCAATTAGACTCTTTCTTGTTTACCCTAAATTAAGTTTAGGCTGATCCTTGGAGCTTTTGGATTTTCATCATCCTCAGGGAAAACTACTTCCTGCCTTAAGCTATGCTTTCCCTTACCATTAATTGGTTATTACAAATTCTCATTTTCTTCCTTTGCTTTCTTCCCTACAGGATGGTTGTGACTTTGTATGCCGTTCTAAACCCCGAAATGTGCCTGCTGCGTACCGTGGTGTGGGGGATGACCAGCTGGGAGAGGAGTCAGAAGAAAGGGATGATCATTTATTACCAATGTGATTGCACTTTAAATGTCCAGCTGCTTCTTCAGTCCCCCAAACCAAAGCGTACTCAGCCAGATTTCTCAAGCAGGCTCTACTCCGGTCTCTCATCTCATCCTTACTATTGCTCTTGCTTTCGATTTGCATCTTCTCATAGTAGAAATGCCTTCCCTTTCTTCCCTATTTTCTGTTTTTGAGAGGCACAGTGTAGGACAAAAAGTAAGTGGGGCCTACGACCGCAGGGCTGTTGCACATTCTGGGTATCAGAAGGTACAAGTAGGACGGACAGCTGCAGGGAACAAGAGCGTGTGGCAGGCTACCTGACCCTTTCTTTAAACATATTTTCACAAGTTTTTGAGACACTGGAATTAAAAAAAAAAAAAAATAGGCCAAGAAACATTATTTATACATGGCTTGATTGCTTTCATGCTGTTACTCTGTACCCTACAGTAGTCTCCATGAGAATCTGGATGTAATTTCGTGCTGCTTAGAACTGCTTTTTAGTGATTAACTTGGTTATGACCCAAGTACTGCCAATTGGTGTGAATTGGAGACGTTCTAGAAACTTGCTTCTGCCACCTCTGGGATTAGGATGGGGAAAATGAACATTGCCATTACAGGCTTGTCAGGTACTTGGTGGCTCAGGAGTGACTTCTTCAGAGTTGGAATTGGGCCCTGGATTGTGGTCTGCGGTTATTGGTCCATTTGTAGCCTAGATGCCTAACCTAGACGTCTAGTCCATCGGAAAGGGAAACTGAAACCAGCCTCCTGCCTCCTGTGCTGCAGGGGTTCTGGAAGGAGGGAAGTCTGTTTACCTTATAGTGGGATGTCTGATGGCTTTCTTCTCCCACTTGCAGTACAAGCTGGCCCAGCTTCTCACTCCTGACATGCTTCCCTCTGCCAGTGTTTTCTAAATATGTTGCACTTTCTTCACAGGCATGTCATGTTGACTTTTTTTCTCAATCTTCTAGAAAGGGAATGGAAGCAGAAGTGGGACATGTCAGGCTCTCCATCCTCGCTGGGTGGGAGTGCTGTACCTCTCCCTCCTTCTAGCTCAGGGAAGAATCTTCCCCACAGCCATTGGATGGGGAGATTTTAAACCCTCTCATGCTTCCACCTTTCTCTTTAGGCCATGTGTCTGGAAACCTGGCCTAATCTTTCACTAGTAGTGAACCCCTGGGGCACTGAAGAGTAAACATGGCTCCACTGAACGTGAGGGGAATGGGATCAGCAGGCAGGAGCCTTTTATAAGCCTTTAGAAATGAAAAATTATTTCATTTTGGACTTTAAATACTGTTGGAATGATTTTTTTCTCTTTCTAAACAGGGAAAATAATGTTATAAAAGCATCTTTGTTATTTGTTTGGCTCCTCCCCTACACTGGTGTTTAAAAAAAACCCTACACTTTTGTACAAAAACACATAAAAGATTAAAAAAATACAAAACATGCTGGCCTGTCGTTTGTGTGGAGAGGGTAGAGATACAGGATGCAGTAGTGACAACTGAGACCAATGTTCACCTTCCAATGAAGTGGGAAAAAATATTTAATATTTTTCTTGTATAAAGAACAGCGCCGCAGGCAGGTGTTTGCACTCCTGGCGTGGGCCCACACACTCCTGGTCATAAAGCTATTAGACAGCAGGGTTGGGACTGAAGTTAGGGTGGAGGACAACAAAGTGGAAGGGGGCGGGAGGAGAGAGAAAGAATGACAACAGCCACACGTGTGCCAAACACTTTTAGTCCCTGCAGCAAATCAGAATGATGCCAACCACGTCTCTCAATTGGCTGGTGACCCTGCCATGGATGCAGGAGAAAATATTCAATACTAAAGGGGTGAGTGACGACAACGAAAATTCCGGGCCACAGCTACAGTTGAACAATCCAGAAGGAGGGGTAAGGGAGTACCAGATTTTGCTACTGTGTCCCTACCTCTCCACAGGGGAGGCACACCTACAATGCCCCCATTTCTTGCGTTACCATACTGTATATATATTCCTCCGCTTAGAGAACAAAGACCCTGGCTAGACACTGCACTCCAGGATAAGGCTGGGCAGGCCTAGATCTCTAGACTGCCTCTTCAAGATTGGATTAGGGTAGGTGAGAAGTATAAAGGTTCTTTTGAAAACAAAGTAGAACCCAGAGAAAATGTCAAAGCTGCCGCCATGTAGCACCAGCAACTAATTCTTGGACAACTCTGTCCCTGTCTCCGGGAGCCCCTCAAAGAAGATGTACACAGTTGAAACAGCTCTTCCCGGTAGAGTCTGCTGGTTCCAGGTTATAACCTGGACAGGGGAGTGTCTGCCTTAGGCTGCTTGTGCAAGAGGCCTCCTTAAGTCTCCTTGAGGACATTTATCTTGGCGCAGATCTTAAGGGCAGGGCCCAGCTTGATGTTCATGGCACTCATGAGGTGTTCTTCCTTAAGTAACAAAAGGGCCTGTCCATCGATCTCCTGGGAGCGAAACTCTTCTGCAATCTCTTGGCAGCCTAGGAGGGAACGGTGGAATAGGTATGAGAGCCTGCAGGTTGCACCAGGGGCAGAAGGGAAAATAAAGATGAAAAACAGACCCACCAACAGTTCATCCCACACCACTTATCCTAAATTCAAGGACAAAGGTCTGAGATGGCAAGCTTTGGATGCAGAATGACATCACCAAGAACAACTGGCTACTTAAAAAAAAAGTGAGCCCATATCAAAAAAGGAACAGCTCAGTTACTCAACCACAGAAATAACTTTAGCCCAACAGCCTGAGGAAGAGAAATGACAGGGAGCAAATACATTGTTTTCTTCCATATTGGCAAAAATATCAAAGTAAAGAGCATTGGTGTCATTTTGTTTAAGGGCCCTGAATTCCAGCAAATAGCAAAGGTACAGTGGTTTCCTTTTCTGGATAAAGCCAAAATCACCTCTAGCAAGAATAGCTCAACAGTCCTGCCTTGAAGACAACAGGGGAACAATGGGTCCGTATTTCCTAACCACTGAAAATGGACCCTTATCCATGTGGCTGTCACAGTCACACAGCAAGGACACTTTAGCGTCCACAGGTCACATCAAAAGACTCCCACTTCTTGCCCAAAGAACGGCCAGTGTAAGGCCCTTCGGTAGCTGTGCTGAGTGCTGATAAACTTGTAATGGCCTTCAGCTGCACATAAAATACTTTCTAAAGAACCGACTACTGAAACATACATACTTGCACAAATACGCCTTATCCAAAAATGACTGGTAAGAAACGGCTAGATCAGAAGTGACAAAAATCAAACATTGCAAAATTGCTGGCGTGAGAGGACAGTCTGTGAAGAAAGTGGGCGAGCAGGATGAACACGTGGAGCCTCTCAAGTGCTCAAAGTCCTACTGCTGAAAAGACAGGTCTGTCCTGACACAGCCTGCACAGGCAGACACGGGAGAAGCTGGCCTGCAGGCCAAGTTCTGCTGGAGGAGCCCTCACCTTGTAAGGAAGCGATGAATTCATACACCTCCTCTACACTCCAACGGCTGGGGTTGCTGGATAGGAACACGGGGTTGATTCCATGTAACTCGGGAGTAGGCGGAGCTGTGTTGGAGTTCCCCAGGTCGCGCTCTCCATGCCCCGCTCGCACTGATAAAGGCCCAGGAGACGTCGGAGAGAGTGCTTCATCATAACTGGAATTATCTGAACCCCGGCTAGAGTCTTCTTGACCCTAGAGAGGAAACAGCCGAGCAGTGAGACCTACCTGTCCTGAAGTTTCCCTCTCTCCTGCCCAGCCACCGTGGATTTGGGATAGTATTGGGCATAGTGGAAAAACTAATTTTACCACCAGCGACACAATTAGTGCTTTCCTTTTCAAATGTCCCAGATCACTAGTCTCTCCAGTGCCTTTTAAGTATAAACTTTATTGCTTTCTTAATTCTCACCTGCTATCAACAACTGACCTGGATTTTCTCTACTCAAGTTTGACGTGTGGATTAAGGGATACATGGACCAGTAATCAGGTGGAAGGAGACAAGACACAGGGTGTTGGGAAGGGGGTAAAGATCTCTTGGATTATGGAGTAATGCCATCAACAGGAAACCAGATTCTGGTCTCCTGCTCTTTTATCCGGGCAAAGGCAATGCCCATGTGGGAAGAGGAAGAAAAAAGGCATGCTTGACAGGTGGCTGGCTCTGCACAAGCTCACCCGGTGGCGCTTGCCCTGGATCTTGGCGCGGGCGATATCTGAGGAGCTGCGACGGGGTCCGCGCCGGCGAACACGAGCGTAATTGGCTTCCTGAAACTCTTTCATTTTTTTCCTCTTCAGCCGGAACTGGTGGCTACAGCTCACATTATACCTGCAGGGCACATGTAAGCTGTCCAAGGTGCCAAAGAAGACTACCTTGCTGCCCTACACTAAATGTGAACTGACATTTAAGAGCTGACTGGAAATGCCAGCTGTGAGATGCCCCTGGGAAGGGAAGGACGCACGTGAGCTGGAGGAACCAGTGCAAAGGCGAGGGGGGGCAGCAGTACCTCTTCGCGCAGGTCATGGAGCAGAACCTTTTGGAGCCTCGAAACTGCTCTGCAGGCGCGTACTTCCCACAGTACTCACACTTCAGAAGGTTTGCCTTCTTATCTAGCTCTGAAAACAAGGCATCACTGGAGAGTGGCCATCAGCAGGCCCAAAGCAGGACTCTAATTACTCTCAGGGTTTGCCCCCAAGAACACACAACCTAATCAAGAATCCCTAAAACAAAGTCCCAAATCCAAAACTATAAAGACTTGTCCCTCTGGAGCGTCACAGCCTCCCTAGCTTTAAGCCTGACCATTTCTATGTTCTATGACTAATTTTTTCCTATTCCACATTCTTAGTTTTCAGACAGGACTGAATTTCTGCAGAGGAGAAAGGAGCGAATTATGAATGCCTAGAAGATAAAAGATACCTCTCTCACCAAGGTTTCCAACAGCAGAGCCCTTACTATAATTTATCTAGTCTATCTAGACAAAGGAAAAAAAAAAACACTAGAAACTAAGAAATGTCGTTTTAGACCATCTTTTAGAATATATATCCTCATAGTAAATAATTCAACAAGTTACTTTAACTTGCTAAAACTCCCTAATCTGTGGAGCAACTTTTGTGTGACTCTACAATCTTGTGATATATATAGCAGTTTATATGTGTAGACAGGCTTCAGTTTACATGTGTACACAGAGATGATAATGACTTCACGGTGTCCTCGCACATCTCGAGAGCCCCCTCCCCCAGGAGGGCCTAACACACATACTCACCGGCAGATGGGCTGGCCCCACCCACGGGGCCGCCTGACTGATTCTCACTCAGCCCTGGCGGGAGGCCCGTGTGCAGTGGCTTCTCAGACTCTTTCAGTAACTGAGAACAACCCACCTGTCCCGGAAAAAGTTCACTGGTAAGTCAGTCGAATTCCCTTCTGCCTCTCTGTAGCTTTCCCCAGCATTCCTCACCAATGTGTCGCTGCCTGGATCTCTGCATTAGAAAGAGGCAGAGATCCACCTCTGGTTCAGTCAGAACCTTATCAAACAGGGCCCCTGAAGTCTCTACCTGGCTTTTTAAGATAAACTACTGGAGAACAAGCTCCTACCCCAGCTCCCTACTTGGTCCTTGTCCTTCCCAAGTGGCAGAGAAGGCCACTTGACACCTGTGTTTTAGCCATGGCTCTACAAGTCAGACTGGCCAAGCCTTCACTACACCACGGTCTTCACTGTCAAACCACCTAGCAGGTGGCTGTGTGGGTCACTTTGTTCTTTTTTTTTTTTTTTCTTCTCAACATTTTTATTTTCAGGTCCACAAGCTCTTTCCTTCTCCCTTCCTTCTTTACAATGCACCAAATCTACAGCAAAATTAACCCTTTGTTAGTAAATACACAGTCCTGAGTCTTCTGTACTTAGCAGGAGTTTGAAGTTAAGGATCAGACCAAGTACCCACTTAAAAGTGCCCCTTATGGTCCTGCCCTCACCGGGAAAGGTTCTGCTCCTTCCTGGATGACAAAGCCTTCAATGATGTGTGTGAGAATCTGGGGCTTCACAATGGCCTGTGGGGGTTTGGAGTCACCCATCTGCCTGCACACCATGGCCAGCGTAGGCGGTGGTGCTGCCGGAGCCGGAGCCAAGGCTCCTAGTTCACTGCTTGGGGTATTTGCATTCACACTGGTCACTGGCTCAGCTTTCTCTGGAAAATAAACACAGGTTAGGGGACAGATGTGGGGATAGCATAACTGACCCGGCTTTTAGCCAAGCCAGCCTGATCGCTCACAGTAATAGCTAGTTACCTCTGATCATGCCCTCTGGATATACTTACACACCCCCAAGTTGAGGCCTGTATTCTACTAAGGAGGATTTATCTTTTAGCTACTTAGACCATTCCTCTGAGCCCTGTGTCCTCCCCCGCAGTGCTGAGGAAACCAGTCACTCACCTCCAAGACTACTCTTCTCCTCCATGGCCTTCGGGCTCTCTGCTGCTGGAGACGCCTTGGTGGGAAGCACCGAACTCAATGTAGAGATATCATCTCTCTCCTCCTCACACTCGGCTTTGCGTTTGACAGCCAAGGTCTGGGGTTTGCCCTACAAAGTGAAAAAATGGGAAAGAAACCAAGATTTATGAGTGAAGGGTAATAAGGAACCACTGTGGTCCCATCCTCTCTTCACTGAAGATTCTCCAAATTGTATACTTCCGCCTCATGCTTTCCTGGCCATTCCCAAGAAGTGTGACTTCTATGTCAGCAAATGCCATATTCTTTGGTCCTGGCATACAGACCCAGGATCCTTTATGGACCCACCAAGAACTATTGTTCATCTCAGGATGAATTCAGGAGAAGGCTATCGTGATTCAACTTAATACAGATCTACAACACCGTTATTTCAGTAGTGAATTTAGGAGTACAAAATTCATATAGCATAGACATTAATGCCTCTCCCTTTACAAGTGGAGCATATTAGTATATTAACCTTCCATGAGTTTCTCTTTTTTTTTTTTTAATTTATTTTTTATTTGTACATACAGAACTGGGGTACAGGCCAGAAACTCAGGGGCGGTGAGAGGCTTCACCAGAGTTAGTGGTGGGGAGCAGAACAGGCAGATCTACGAAGTACACTGCTGAGGGGAGCAGCGGGTGGGCCCGGAGAGGTCTGCCCCGCCATGTGGTCACCTCCGGGGCAGGCGGGAATCGAACTCATGCGGAAGTGGCTTTAGCTTCTCAGTGCTGTGCTTTAACCCACTGCGCCACCAGGGAGGGCCGAGTTTCTCTCTTACAAAAGGAGGTCAATACCAGTATCTTAGCCTTCTCAACTCTTTTTTTTTGCATAAAACTGGGATACAGGCCAAAAGCACAGGAGGTAAGAGGATTCACCAGAGACAGAGTGGGGAGCAGAACAGACAGACTGACTGAAATACAGTGGGCAGGACAAGAGAGGTCTGCTGTGGGTCAGGTGTGGTGATAGTGCTGAGATTTGACCCTAGGCCACCAAAAAGGCCTTTCTTCTCGAGTCTTTATGCTCCTACTGAATTAAGTTCTATTTCCAGAAACCCCAGCTCTATTCTCAAGGGTAACAGGTTCCTCAAAATTGTCAGACATCACTCACCGGCAGGTGCACAGACTGCATGTAGAAGGCAGCAGGGACTTGGGCGACAACAGGGGAAGAGGTGGTAGCCCCACTCTTTACCACCTGTGCTGTGCCCTGTACAGGAGCAAGGCTCATCCCAGCAGCCATAGCAGGAGGGCACTCCTGCAGCGCACCAGGCGCCTGGGACGAAGGTGGCGAGGAGGCCAGATGGGCCTGACCAGTCTGCACTGCACCTGGCATCCCCCGGGAAGTAGGGACAGTGGCTGCCAGCTGGGCCAAGCCCAAAGCCTGGGCCTGAGCTGTGCCTGGCTGCCGGGTGCCCACAACTTGCACGGGGATGTGGGGTGGCGGTTGCTGGACAGCTGACATCTTAGCCGCCCCTAACTGAGGAGGCTTGATCGGAGGAACAGGTGGTTTGGACTGGATGGGGATGGGGGGCTTGGGGCTTGGGTCAGGTGGGAGGGACAAGGGTGACGACTGAAGCATGGGCTGAACAACCAAGGTTTGGGCTTGCTGCTGGGACTGGGAAGGGGGGACCTGCTGAGTGGGCGGGACCTGTGGTGGCTGAGGGGCAGAGAGAGTTGTGGCTTGCTGCTGCTGCTGCTGCTGCTGCTGCTGCTGCTGCTGCTGCTGCTGCTGCGCCAGCTGGAGGTGTGTGGCTGTGTGGAGCAGCTGGGACTGGCGGTGCTGGAACTGCTGCTGGTGGTGGATGGCAATCTGCTGCTGGATCACCACCTGTTTCTGCTGGAGGTGGATCTGTTGCTGCTGCTGAATCAGTGAATGAGGCTGGATCTGTGTGTAGGTGGCTACAAGAATCCCAGAGTGGAACAAAGAACAGAAATAGAGCAGAAAATGAGCATCATTAGAAACTAAAAGTAAAATCACCTTTGGAATCATAGTGAGTGGAGATCCTGGTTGGGATGAAGCAAGAGTTTAACCCACTCACCCCTTTTCCAAGTCAGACAGTACCACCTACCTCTAGGCTGAAAGATCTCGAGGAAAGACTTTCCTTATTCAGTCACTGAACTATCCTTGGTAATTATCTTTTCAAGATACATTTATTATGCATACAAGAACTGAGGTACAGGACAGAGACGCCAAAGGTGTGGGGTGAGAGGATTCACCAGTGACAGAGTGGGGAGCAGAACAGGCAGATGGACCTAAATTCACTACTGAGGGGAGCAGGGGGGGAGACAGGAGAGATCTGCTGCGCCATGTGAGTCAGCAACCTGGCTGGGGATTGAACTCCTGCTGTAGTGGCTGCAGACAGCTTGATAGTCCCTTGAGCAACCAGGGAGGCCCCCTTGGTAATTTCTTGTATTTACCTGCCTTTAAACTTTTCTGCTTTTCCTAAATCCTGTTACTCAGAATGGTGGGCCCAACCTCTATATGATTACATGCTGAATTCCTCAAAGGCTGAGTCCACATTTTATTAAGGTTTACATCCCTAGCAAGGAAGACGTCTGCTGTGGTAAAGATCCCAGCACTGCCCATAATGTGTCCATTTAAAAAAAAAAAGAACCATTTTTAAAATTCACCAGTTTAGGTCACACCTACTATGGAAGTGGTAAGAGGCAGCAGCTGGAGCTGCGACATTACTCAGTCTCCGCCACTGTGAACTGAACTTGACAGTCTGCACCTTCTACTCTCTCCCAGA
Organism: Condylura cristata; assembly: GCF_000260355.1. Lineage (NCBI taxonomy): Eukaryota > Metazoa > Chordata > Mammalia > Eulipotyphla > Talpidae > Condylura > Condylura cristata. The sequence goes on along the minus strand of NW_004567135.1, from coordinate 15,013,171 downwards.
CTGCCCAGAGAACACATGTAAGGTGAAAGCCCTTTGGAAACACAAGTGCTATTATATGTAAGTGCTAGGTATTAACATTACAGCCAATAACTAAGTGACTTTTTGTAGTAAATTATCCAAATACAGTAACTAGTAACTAAAGTGCTAGATGTAAGGAAGGCCAAGTAAGCATCACCAAGTAAGGTGCACACATCTGACTAGAGCCAGCAGCATAAACCATTCTGGGTTATAATGATTCCTACTCTTTTTTTATCCTCATCATTGATACTGGTGATCACCAGCTGACTCTGTCAAGTCCTGGCTCTATCTGCTCATCCTAACTGCCTGACACCACTGATGCTATCTCTACTCTACATGGGGCCAGCTAGCCATGAGACAGGGAGGGAGAACACATCCATTATGCTAAATCGTACACTCCCTGAGGACAGAAATCTGTTTTTCACAGAAGTGTCTCCAGCACTTCACAGGTAGCTACAGGCAACTCAGTAAACTGAGTGAATGCGCTGGTACAGTGGGAAACTGTACTTAAGACTTTGGCCTGAAGACTGCAGGCCTAAGAAAGCGGACAAGGCCACCTGCACACTGTCGCCTGGCGGGAGCAGCAACGTGGTCTATTCTCTGTCCTCCCGTCTGCCTAAACTAACAAGATGAAGACTGATGAGGAATCTTTCTGTCTACTATCCACAATCAAGAGAGGAAGGAAAAAAGGGCAAAAAACCACATTCCACAAGACAGCAAACAAACTCCGACACAAAAAGCACCTGCGAGAGGCGACAGCTTACCTGAACTAATGAGGGTCTGGCTTGGAGCGGGGGTAGCCGTCCGTGTCAGGTTCATGCCCACGTTCTGCTGACCAGTGCCATCTGCTTCTGCCTTCTTGGCTGCTGCACTCTCTGCTTCTGTCTGGCTGCCCTGACTCACAGTCACGGTTTGGGCTGCAGGCAAGGGTTGCACTACTCCTGTGCCCTTCCGGGGACAGCTCCCGCTTCCACCCATTCCTGAGGATGGCAACTGACCCAAACCCCCAGGCGCCTGGCCACCTCCACCTGCACCCATGGGCCCTGGGATACTATTCCCACTGCCTCCACCAGCTTGACTAAGGTTGAGGGATTGGCCTGAGGCTCCAGAGGAAGCCTGAGCCACAGCAAGGGCCTGGCTAGAGGCCTGGGAGAGGCTAGAAACAGGGGAGGCTCCAGGAGGAATGGCCTTCTGAGTAGAGCCTGGTATTTGGGGTCCTTGGGCTGAGGCCTGTTGGTTTCTCACTGCCAAATTCTGCACCTGAAAGACAAGAAAATGAAGAGATTGAGAAAATGGGGACCGAAAATCAAAGACTTCTAAAGACCTTGCTTCTAGAGTAGCAAAATAGTTCTAGTTTCATACTCTACAGCCACAGCCCACCTCCACTCTACCCCCATTTTTTCCACATGTACATGAAAGATGTTTCATGTACCCAGGGAGGAACTCTAGAATCAAATTTGATTTTTCAACATCTTTCATTCCTTAACAAATGTACCATCAACTTTGGTCGTTTATTCCTTCAAAATGTCTCAGATTTTTCCCTCTCCTCTCCATTCATTCATTCAACCTCCCCAAATACTACTTAACGTGTCAGGTACTATACTGGATACTGGGAATGCAGAAGTGAAGACACAGCCTCTGCTATTCATGAGAACTTTCTACTAGAGAACAAAGACAAGATTCCCCAAGAACCGTATTATACAATGCACAGATCTGCGCAGGAGCACCAAGGAGGACGAGGAGCTCGAGGGAGAGTGCAGAACATTCCCAAAACACCGGATGTGCCATCTGAGAAGCACTGGTAATCCTAGAAACTGGGTTTTCAGACACCAGTAATGACATCTGCAAAATTATGGAGCCAAGAAAGTGCACATCATCTTTGTAAGCTAGAAGTATTTCATTATATTTGGGGTGAGTTAGAAGGAGTGACAAGAAACAAAGCTAGGAAGGTAGGCTGAGGTCAGGGTGGCAAAAGGGTACCAGATAACGAAAGGCCTGGTGTGTTAAAACAAGGAGAGTCTAAACTGTAGTTGGGAAACAAAGTCCATATGTCTTATTCACTGTTACATTCCCAGCAACTAGGCTCAGTGCCTGACACGCAGTACTGGAGTATTTACTCCAAAATATGAATAGAGAAGAAATGAGAAGCACTTAGTTGACAATGGGAAGCCACATATTAATCAGAATAAATCAAAACTGTATTTAAAACCATTCTTTTTAAACTGCTAGAAGTACAGTAGTCACTTTGGAAAATAATTTGGCAATATATCCTGAAAGTAAACCTTCATACACTCTTTAACCCAGGAATTCCACAAGAGAAACTCTTGCTCTATAAAACAGGAGGCACATATAAGCATGTCCACTGCTCAGAGGACTCATGGGAACCACCCAAATGGCCATTATCCGAAAAGACAAACAAATTGAATATAATATATTTACACATGGGATTTACACAGAAATCAAAGTTAATAAAGTAAAATGACATGACCAATACAAATAAATCTTGACAATATGCTAAGAAAGCATTCTCGACATGATTGCATGCTGCATAAGTACCTTACATATTTAGATACAAATTTTGAAATGTATACAAAGACATGGTTTGAGAGATTTGCTTCTAAATAACCTGCCAGCTGGGGAGCAGCCTGGACAGAAGCCCTGTGCTGGTATTTGTGGAAGGTGGATGGTAAGTAAGTACACAGGGAATCTGGTTTTCTCTCCCTTAGATAGGTTTGAATTTTTCCATGATAAACAGCATTTTTAAGAACTACATGTAAACACAATAAAACTATGTAAAGGCTGACACTTGGCACCAAATTGATCACTACTAGCAGGCAGTGAATGGGAACTAGGGACTGCTTACTGTATTATATTAAGAATTACTGAATAAATAAATAAAAGTGATCCATGGATGGACCGAGAAGAGGGTGTCATGAGCCAAGGACTATGTTTTATTAAATTGTATACAGCAGGAGCACAGTTAACAGCTTGTATCTTCTTATGTACACGTATTCAGATAGGAATGTGGCAGAGGACTAGAGGTAGGTAAGGCTGAAGTCAAGCAACCAGTTAGAAAACTATTACAGCAATTCAGGTGAAAAGTAAGAACCTGAAATCAGGCAGCAGCAGTAAGGAGGAAGTGACAGCTTTTGAGAGGTATTTACAAGAATCATCAGAACTGGGTGCTGGGGCCCTTAATACGATCTGGCAATTCGTTTTTTCCTAATCAGTTTCCTTTCCATAATGGCTACTTAAAGTCTTCCTACTCTGCCTTTAATTCAAGCCACTTCCTCTCCACCCCTGCAGGGACAATAAAACCACATGGGGGATGGTGCTTCATCAGTTCCACCTCCAATTTACCAGGCTACATACCAGGCCCCAGACACTTCTCCCAGCTCTCCCTCTGTCCCTCCTCCTACCAAAGTACAATCCTTTCCAAGCTCAGGAGCCCATGCCTCTTCCACAAAAAACTCAGTGACCAACCTCTGCTGTTTCCTCCATGTCTCCTTGACTGAACAGTGCCTGAACGTAATGTTCACCACGCTTGCCCCTGCCTCATTTCTTGTTACTGAAACTCTTAATCACGTTCACATTCACCGCATCTGTTCCCTCCATCCAGTCGTTCTTTCACTCACGCTACTCTGGGTTCGACCCCACAGCTCCACAGAAACACTTCTCCGCTCACATTAGTAATCCCTCTTGCCCGCCTTCTCAACTGCTGTGACACGGGACCGATCCACTCAGACCTGCCACTTCCTGAAATATTCTGTTCCCCATCCCCATGATATCACACATTCCAGATTTTCCTGCCTGTCACTTTTTCCTACTACCCTTTGTCAGCCCATCGCCCTCTACTTGATCTTGACCTGCACTATCTCCAACCCGGAGGCTGCTTCTTAAGCACTATCTTTATAAGCACCATCTCATCGGCCACTACATGCCAGCTATGCTTAAATATTTCCCTCCAGCTCAGATCTCTGCAGTGAGCTCGAACATACAAGACCAATGACCCCTCATCACCTCATGGAAGGCCCACAGGCATTTCCAAATCAACACATCCAAAAGCGAGCTTCACCCTAAATCCACTCTCCAACACCTAATGGCAGTGCTAGCCACCTCACTGCTGTCAGGCTTCACCACCTCCAGCACTTCCCTCAGCTACCCCAGTACTCCGTTTTCAATGATTTTCTAAATTTTTCTCAAATCTGTTCATTTCTGTCCATCTCCACTGGTACCTGCCCAAGTCAATGTCTCTCACCCAAGCTGTGGTACTCATCCTCCCTACATTCACTCACAACCATTTTCATTTATATCCATATGGAAGCCGAGCCCTTATCTCAAAGTTCTCTAATTTACTTCATTGTTTTCCACTGCCCTTTGCCTGAAGCCCAAATTGCTACACACACAGTCCCTAAGGTCCTATAAGATTCGGATACTGCTCCCCCTCCCATTCTATTTGCCAAACTGCAGAAGGTGGGTCTTCTTTCAATTCCTCAATCATATAAAGCTCCTGCCCTTCCCAGGTGTGGACATGAGATCCTCTGCTAACAACACTCTCCTCCCGCAACAGCTTCCACAGGCCCCAATCTGAATGTCACCACCTCAGTCATTTCTTACTGGCATCTATCCCCATCCCAAAGGAAAACTAGGTCTCTTTTTATGTTTTCAGAACACTCTGTACCTACTAGTGAATCAATTAATACACCATTCAGAGGGTGCCTTGATGACCTGGAACCTCTGCCAGTCTAGTGAGCATGACTGTCCAAGACATTCAAGGCTCAGAGAGGTCTGATATGTGTCCAAATGAAGTTAACAGTTGCCTTCTTCAAGCGCCTTCGCATATCAACACATTTAGTCCTCACAACATACCCCGAAATAGTTTCTCCATAGTAGATATTTTACAGAGGAAGAAACCTGTGCTTCATCAAAAGATGTTAAATCATTTGCTGAGGTGACACAGGTCCTACTGATGACGCTACCAATCCACAAGATAAGACACTCAGGTTCAACTATATATTAGAGAAGGTACAGGAGACAATGGTGAGAAAGACTTTTTTGGGAGCACGGTACGCAGGAACAGACAGGTGAAAGCTGAAAGCTACCGTCACTCAGAGGAGTCAACCCAGCAGGTCAGTTTCATATCCGTAACAGAATTCCCTCACCGAGCCCCTATATTCCGAAGACACTAATGCAAGGAGAGAGAATAAGACTTCTGAATAAAATAAGCCTTGAACGGCTAAAAGAAGAGTAAGGAAACCTGCCCTGTGCAGGGACTGAGGCTCCCCAAGTCCATAGAGTTGTTTTCAACTCACTGCTATTCCCCTTCCAGCTCACATCAACTCAACAGTTGTAAGAGATCCAGATTCTACGGAAATTAAGAAAAAGAAACACAAGCAAAAAAGAATCTGAAAAGGAGTAACGGGCTGGTAGGGTGGGCCTGGTCCCCGGTGCACCCTTCTTCCTCCCCAGTCCCACCCCCAGGTCAAGTGGTGGCCACTGACCTGATCTGCATCTGTATGAACTCCCGGAGACTGAGCAGATGGCACCTCCTGCTGGACTGCAGCCACCGCCCCGTTAGGCATCAGGATGAGCTGGGAGGCTAGAGGCACATTCCGGCCCAGGGTCCGGTTTACCTGCAATAGGTTTCCCAGCTGTGGCTGGCAAGGAGAGGAGAAAGAGGAAGAGCAGAGGAAAGAGGACAGGAGGAAAAGAAGAAAGACAGAAGAAGTGGAAGGGAAGGACCACAAGACAAAATAAACAGAAGCTATGAAGCAGCTAAGCCCTGCCCCTTTCCACACCAACCCAGGAGACCCTTATTCTCCAGATGCGATGAGTCATCCAGAAGAAAACCTAGAATGTGTATAAAATTATGGAGTGACAGCAAAGAGTCAAATATCTGAGAAGCTGAGACATGAGGATTTAAGGACAAGTATTTATAGATGGTGAACAGACAGGCCAAGAAACATGGAATCTGTGTATGTATGCTATAGGTTTAAAGATTAGACTGTATCTCAGGTTAATTTATTCAAATGTCCACATCTTCTAACTGAGATCTCAACATAAGCTGCAGATACTTGCAAATACTGAATATCACTTCTAGAGGCAAGGCATAGTCCGTCTTAAAACATCTGTGTACCCACAGTTAAGTAAAACAGCTTTGACTCAAGACCTTGCCAGGGACAGAACAAGTATGACTCTAGGACATATGGCAGCTATAGCTATGGCTTACCCGTAGATACATCTGGGCCTGGGACTGGTTGAGGGGTGGGGAAGTGGTGTTCCCCAGTAGCACAGATTGGGTCAAAGTGGTAGCACTGGGAGAGCTCACACTCTGGGATCGGCTGATGAGCTGGGCGGCCGACGTGGTGGCTAGATTGATCTGCGTGGTATAAAAAGGAACCAGGATTAAGGACTTTAAAGCAGTAAGAGGAGAGGTACGTAACTGACAGGTGCACAGTGACAGGCAGTCGAGAACCTAATATCTCACTTTCACAGAGTCAGGGGAAATGAATAATAACTTCCTTATCTGTAACTGTCACCTTGACGACTTAGGGTATTACTAGCGAAGAGAAACCCATCCCTACCACTAGCCTAACAGCTGACAGGGAAAGAGAGCAAAATGGAGCCTTTGGACTTTTCACTGAAAGGTCCGAGATTAAACCCTCTCCTTTGTTTCTTCCTCTTCTTCCCCAGGATTTCCTTCCTCCTTTTTAGACCTCCTCATTAAGAACTACTACACAGATCCAAGTTGGTTACTTTCCCTATTATTAACATGCACTAGATCAGAGCAGTAAATGCCACTCTCAGGTCAACTGCACAAATAGTTTAAGGACCTCCCCTGGTGGCACAAGGGATTAAGTCTCATCAGCACTATGAAGCCACTGCAGCATGAGTTCAATCCCTGGCCAGAAAAGTGACCCACATGGTGCAGCAGAACTCTCCTGTCTCTTCACAGGTGTATTTCAGTAGATCTGCTCCCCACTCTGTCTCTGGTGAATTCTCTCACCACCCCTCCCCCAGACCTGCACTTCTCTGGCCTGCACCCCAGCTCTTGTATGCATAAATACAAGAAATCAATCTTAAGGAAAAAAAGTAGTTTAAGCCATAGGTTGGTACTCACTGAGGCCTGGGTGGTGGCAGTCTGCTGCTGCGTCGTGCTGGTGTTTGGGGAGCTGGCCTGCCGACTGGCAGCAATGGTGGCCTGTCACAGGGCAAAGGAAAAAAAAAGGACACAAGGAAGAAAAGTCTGAGTCTTCCTGTAATGAATTACAGGCACAAACAGAAACCACAGGTAAGAAGTGAAGGACTCACTGCTAGTCCAGTAATACCCACCCACCATCCTGGGGCCAATAGGCAACCTATCCTCCCTGTCTACTTCCTTTCAGTGACCCCTTTGGTGAGGTCATATCATGAGTCACTGGTCAGCCTGCTTGAGCTATCCAATACCGCCAATAAAAGTGAGCACAGTATAATTTTCTGGTATGCACACTTTTTAAAAAATGAAAACAAACTGGAAAAGTTAACGTTAATGATTTACTTTGGTGAAGCCAGTATGTCCCATTTCAACACGTCATCAAAATAAACAAACTAATGAGAAGTTTTACATTTTTTTTCATACCAAGTCTTCGAAATCCAAAGTCTTACTACAAATCTCAAATTGAACTGGCCACACTTTAAGCATTCTCTTGCTACACATTAGACAGGGCAGGTCTAGAACACAGCCATCCTGCCTCGGAAAGGCAGTTCTGCTACTGCTGCTGCTCCTCCTGCAGCCCCAGAAGCCAAGACCCATTCACCCTCCTTCAGGCAGAGAAGACTCTTTCCCTTCGAGCTTAATGTAGGATTCACTGGGGCCCAAAGTCCAAAAGTCACACCTGCCCACCTGCAGTGCCTGTCCCCTCCCTCCTGGCCAGCTGGCTGCTGACCTCTCACCTGCTGGACGGCAGCCAGGCTATGCAGCTGGGCATTGCTGAGCTGCTGTTGGAGCATGAACTGGTGGAAATACTGAGCTGCATTGGGCTGACGCTGCAGTGCCTGCAGAGCCTACGAGGAGAAAGAGAGCAACCCACTTGCAATGAGTCACTTCTAAGTCCTACTCTACACAAATCACTGTGATCCTATCAAAGGGATACATGGCAAAGAGAGAAACACAGGACGAGGGGAGTCTAGATAAGTCATCAACATCAGGTTTGTCCATTTTTATATTAGAATCGGTAAGTTCATATAGCCCTTGGATTGTGGGGCAGCAGTAATCTCCTAGACTCTCTACCTGGACATAAAGAATGCGATTCATGCAAACTTTTTTCCCAAAATGAATCTGGAAATAAACGATAAAGCAGGGAAACGTACTGTGACTAGGTAGGTTGAAAATAAATGGGATGTTGACTGATGTAAAGAAAAGGACATATTCTAGGGATATAATCAGGTGTTAGAGCCCTACGGGGTTGAAAATGGTGAAAATCGGTGAACAGTGGCTTGTGAAATATCCTATGATGCAAAATTTTCAACTAGCTGGCATTTTTATATATCTATAGCATAATGTTAATGGGTTGATAAAGATGATACTGATAATTCAGTTTTAGTGTAAACTTACTCTTGAACAATTATTCTTATGAGGTGATAGTTATTCTAGTAACCAAAATCATTTAAGTAAAAGGTCCCAAGGAAACCAGACAGTTCGTGAAGAGAAATGGTTAGTTAGAAACTTGTTATATCAATGAAATGGTATTAAAAATAACCTAGTTGAAAGGATAAATCTTAGTCTGTTTGCCAGTTCAAACTGTTATAAATGTCTAATATTTTAGGGCTGGAAGGAAACTCAGTCATTACCTAAGCTGATTGCCCCCATTTTCTAGAAGGGAAGTAGAGGCCACACTCTTTTAGCCCCTCAGCCACCACCCCCCCAGGCCGATACTCACAGGTCACAGCCCCCAAGGCAAAGCCTCACCTGTACTGCTTGGCGCTCATACAGTGACATCTGAGCTATCTGGGGCCGAGAGCTGCCCCCTGAGCTGGAACTCCCATTGGTGGAGTTGGAGTTCTGCTCACTCTCAGTCTCCATGACAGCTGTCCAGGGTCCCCGAGGATGGTGCTCAGACTCCAGACCTAGATGGAAACAGCAAAGGATTAAAATTTATACCCAATCACAGACTGTTACTTCATGGTATTATTCCAGTTATCTAAGCATCTTCCTCTTCTTCCATAACCATGACTTCTGGGGTTTATAGCTACCAAACGCATTGTACACTTACAGTCATATCTTCCCCAAACCATCTTTGAAGCTGTGCAATGTCTCAAACGCTCTTTACAGAGCCCCTCACGATGTCCTTAAGTATCAAATGGCCAGTCTGTAAATCAGCACCTCATAAAACTAGGGCTTCTTCACCTTCTCCCAGCACTTTTTAACAGTGTAAAACCTTCCCATTTGAAATTTGTCTTATTTTTATCAGCATCTGAAACATTATCAGTATCATCTTTGGCAATGGTCACCACTTCCTAAGAGGCCACTAGATGCCTCCTGAGTTCTTCACCTCCATTACTTCTAGTGCTCTAAGGTAAATATTATTAATCTCCACTTTACAATTACAGAAATGAGGGCTTTTGAGGTTAAAAAAGCGGACCTGATCTTTATATGACTAAGTCTTTACATGAGCACATGCTGCTTCTTCGAGCTGCCTTGCCAGAGAAATCTGTAATTAAGGCAATATCACTCAGTTTGAAATGTCCTCATTTATGGAGAAGTTAAGATACATACACCTGCTCACTGGATCATGAAAAGCCATACAACTAGGGAGAAAAGTTAGCCCACAGTCTACAGAGACCACAAAGCTGTCTGGTTTCGGCTCTGACTACTAGCGATACTTCAGGCGTGTCACTTTCCCTCCTTACTCTCCAAGTTCTCATTGTGAAAGCTTTTCACCTGAAAGTAACATCATTTTAACAAGTGACTCCCAGGTATTAAACATATTAAATATACCGCAATGAAAATCTCTAAGAAAGTAAGATTCAACTTTTTAATCTAGTACAAGTGGTCGGAATTTACCCTGTGGGGTCTAAAATTTGCAGGAAGGCTCATAAAAGCTAAAAACCAAGCAAAACAGGAGATGAGAAGCAAGAAGAAAAATGCTTCCAAAGCAACACTAAAGCATCATAAGGATTTCTGCTCAGTTTTTTTCTCTCTAACCTTTTTCCCTCCCTCTAGACACTACTTTTTAAGGCATGGGACCACTAGAAATATAAGGTCTGCAAGCACTATTTGGTTTAGGAACGTCAACATCAAACCAGGATTTCTCCTAAGGGTTGCCAGTAGTTTTATCAGTATGCCTGGATCTTAATGATTGCATCCAAAACAAACAATGAAGCAAACAAAACCAAACTGCTTGGACTTGAAAACAGAGTCGAGATTCCTTATTATTCATTCCCAGGGTCTTCTAGTCCCATCATTATCACCCCAAAATTCTACAGGTCTCAAGTTTCATTTCAGAATAGCAAATGTCACAGCAAACATGGATAAAACCCAGCACAGAGGAGAAATCCTATCTGCTTCAACTCTCAATCTATCTTCTCCCCATATCTTTTACCAAAATATCAAAGCACTAAACAGATAAAGACCCAAGAATCTTCATTATCAGCATGTGAAGAAAAAAATGTGCGTAAGGATTAGAGGCAGCACAGCTTAAAGCAGACGGTGGACTGAGTTCACCGAAGTCACAGACATGAGACCCAACTATTGAAGAATTGCATTCTCACAGGTAAAAACCGAATACACCGCATCCCCTCATTTCCCCCAAGTGAAATTATCTTTGTCTTTCAAACTGTGAAACGTAAATAGAGATGAAATTCAGGTTTTTAATGAAATCTGAGAAAGCTGTCATCAAAACTAGAGTTCGATCCCAGGCACATAAATCAATCATGTAAAATTCAATACAGAAAATGAAGACAACAAAAAGTTTAAGTTTAAATTTTCAAGGCTAACCTGGAAAAGAAAGAGCAAGAATTTGAGCCATAAAAGGTCCCCAGAAAAGCTAAACCTTAGTCACTGACAAAAGTAACACTGGGGTGTGTATGAGTTGGGTTGAATGAGCATGGACTTCTAGAAGAAAACTAGAAGGGATATGGACGTGGAACTGGTACTGGATCTACTGGAGCCAAGAGTTGGAGGAAATCAACTTCCCCGAGCATAAAATTCTATCTCGTAGAAAGGATGGGGCTTTGGAAGCGGTGGGGCGCGAGAAGGAGGTGGTTCGGGGAAGACTGTAGCGAAGAAATGCGAGTGATCAGGAGAATAGTGGACGCCCAGGGGTCCTTGTTCTCTATAGAACCTCGATGAAATGAGGGTCCGAAGAAATCAAACATATCGAAGACGGAAGGGGCGCAGGTCGACAGGCTGGTGCCGGGACTCAGCTGCCCCAAGGTGCAGGGCAATGTGGTGCTGGTAGCAGGGGCAGAGCGGCAGGAGGGAGCGCCAGACAGAAGTCAAGGAATTGGGGGCTGAAGAACCTAGCGGACCGTAAAAAGCGGGGCTAACTAGACAGCATGCTCGGATGGGAGAACCAAAGTCAGAGAAGGAAAAATGAATGAGAAAACGAGCAGTCAGAGGCAACTCGGGTGACGGACCGACAGCGCGAAGCACAGCGAGGCGAGGAGCAAGACTTGGACGGGCAGAGCCGAAGGACCGCAGAGCGCAGCGCTGGAGGCAGGCAGGGGAGAAACTGGGGGAGGTACCTGGGGCGTCACACAGACCGAGGTGGCTGAAGAAACATCCCCGCGCAGCCAAGCCCCCAGAGGTCCTGCCCCTCCCCAGCCCGCTGTCGCCCGGTTACCTTCGCGCCGGGCTGGGCACCCCCGCGCTCCCGGGGGGGCGTCCACCTCAGGAGCCCGGGCCCCCGGTCGCCAGGCTGGGCTGGGGGCTCGCTC
>NW_004567135.1:14889022-15000947 GCF_000260355.1 Condylura cristata | reverse complement strand
CCTCCCCCTCCCGCGCGTCCCTCGTTTCCTGCCGGCGCCCGTTGCCATGACGACGCCGCTCCCGGGCCTCTGCGCTCCCGGCCCCGGGGTTGGGTTTTTTTCCCTCGCTCGCTCGCTCGCTCTTTCCCTTCTTTTTTTCCCCTTCTTTCTCTCCGACTTCGGCTCGCCGGTGGGAGGGACGAAAGTGAGGAAGTGCTGGCCTCTAGTGGGGAACTCCCCTCGCCCACAACTGGCCAGGGAGATGGGCGAAGAGGGGGAAGTGACGTGAAAAGGGGGCAAAAAGAAGGTATTTTCTGGAGCTTCTGGGAATAAGGGATAAAAAGAAAGGATCAAAGGGACCAACAGGCAGAGAAGGAGAGAGAGCAAAGATCTGAGAGAAACGATAGGCTGAGAAGGGAAATAATCCAGAGAAGAGGCTTCGAAGAAAGGGGCGCAAAAATTGAGGAGGTTGATTGTTCAAGCTCCTCGCCGCAACTCCAAGAAGGCGGGAAAGAATACTGCCCAGAAACAGTCAACCCAGTAGGCGTTGACAGTCATTTCAAAGCAGCCACCTAATCGAACTTGTTCTGAATAACGCTGCTCAGCTTGTGATTCCAGGGACTGTGCGCTTCTGTGTGTTTTAAAACACCCAGGTTTAAATGTTAGAACGACAGCAAGGGGAGCGTCAGGGGTAGAAAGAATAGAACAATGGGCTGTGTTTGGGAATGCTAAACACTTGAAGGGGCGGAAGACTTAGTCATTTTGTTTGTGATAGATACCACTTTCTAATTCCTAGAGTGTGAACACTCGCAAAAACGTCAAGCGCGCCTACTACGTGCCACCTCCTGTCCTGGAAGCTCGGATTCTCTCAATACAGAGAACAAAGATTACTGCCCACAGTAATCTTTACAAGAGGGGCTGGGAGACACCTTGTGGATTAATAACTAAGGTTGACACTTTTTCCTGATGTTATCATAGTAATTGTTCTTGCCTCGTGTCTTTTCCTAACCTCAGCTCCAGCCAATTATTTTCTGTCATCCCACTCATCATTCTCTTCCTTTAAGCCAATGCATGATTTGTTTTCAAAGAAAAAAAATAGAAGTGTTCCCTTTGTTTATAAATTAGATCCCTTTAGATTTGAAAGAGAGGAGTGTTTGAACTCCAGGCTCTTAATTTGTGGTAGCCAGATTTATGTCAGAACAAATTCTCTGCCAGGTTTCTAGGAACCAGTCAGACAAGTATGTGAGGGGAGAAACTCGGGGCAGCCAAAGGGGCACGAAAGCAGGACCTGAGGTGCGGGGAGGTGAATGCTGTGCTGCCAGAGTGGATGACAGGTTTTGGCTGAAGATGAATTGAAAACTTTCTGGCAAAGAGAACCAGTGGCAAAAACTTAGTAAAGCATTAGTCATTTAATTCAAGATTTTTGGCATGTCATAGAAGTTGAAAGCTTTTTCTCTGAGGCTTAGAAAAGATAGCAAGCTTTTTCTCTGAGGCTTAGAATAGATAGAGTCTAAGCTGAATCTCCTAGCACCAATAAAAATGTTCCTCTAGATAATATTTAGGTTATATGATGTTCTAGTAAAGAAACATGACTCCTGTTCATCCATGGGAGAATTATCACCAGTGTTTATAAAGAAAGCCTGTCGTCTAGCCCATGGGTCAGGGATCCACAGGCCCTTCATGTCTCCTACGGTCTATGGAACTTGCTAAACTAGAGGGGACGTGGCCATGGCAGCCTCTTTAGAGCCCAGCAAAATCACCTCTTCATATATTCATCGTTGCATTCCATTTTTAAAGAGTTATATTTCCTGGATTACCCACCTCCTACACTACTAAAAGTTGCACATTTCTTTGTTAGGGTACAAGATGATGATGATGTCTAAGTGTGTTTAATGCTGACATAACCTAGTTAAGAATACTCATAAAGCATGCCTTATTATTGGCCAGCAGTTTCATGTCTGCATTTAAAGTCTTCTACCCCATAATTCACAATACTGGATGATGGCTCCAAGAAAGAGCCATCATCCAAGGACACAGGTCTGAGCAATTTCTCAAAGAAAAATTCATTGTAAAAAAAGAACCATGACAAACGTGAAGCACCAGGGAAACCTCCCTCTAAGCAAATCTTCTAGGGACACTACATCAGTTTAGGAGCAGGTGCTGAGGAGCTCATCCCCTCTGAACAGACCCAAACAATTTAATCCCTAGAAAATCCTCAACTAACTTTTCTTTGTGAATTTTTGCTAAACTTTCTATTTTCATTTAATGATTCTGCTGCAATTAGTCTTTTCTTTTTCAAACCAAATAGTTCTTATGAAAGGAGGCTAAATCATTTCTTTACATAACACTGAAAGCAATTAGCCTAATAGGTAAAAGAATGCATCCTACCTGGAGTTTGGGAAGCCCTCCCCCGCAAACTTCTAAATAAGGGAAGGCAGGACTTGAAAAGAAATCACCTGTTGGGCAACAGTTCAATCAACTAGAATAGAAAGCAGGCTAATGTAATTTTGCCCACTGACTAAGCATTCTTGCAGGTCCGTTTATAAACCCAACAATTGTGCAATGAATTGTGAACGTGCTACATCTTGGCCTAGACCACCAGGAACGGTTGTGCAATGAATTGGGAAAGAAAACTGGTCCTTACCAGAAGTATTCACATCCCTGGAATGTGTCTATTTACAAAAAAGCAAGGAAGTAAACAGGTGTGATCACATTTTTATGCAAACTGACAGGATGAACTAGGAGGAAAAAACAAACCTTACACTGACCACCACCAATTACAACTTGAACCACCAGCCACATATCCCCATTCTGCCACAATTCTAGGTGCCTCATTAAAATCCAGTTGGGAGAAAATAGGATTAAGAAGATTTGTAGACTCAGATTTTCAAAGCGAAAACAAAGAAAGAACTTAAAAATTATCAAGCCTGGATTTTAAGTGGAAAAAATTAAAGGCTAAAAGATAAATGTACAATTCATGTAATCCCTAGGGAATAAATGCCCAGTAAATATTAGTTAACTGAATTAATGTCCTAGATGTTTGTCCATCTCTGAACTGAAAGACTCATCCCCATGACGGTTAATACACGACACCCACAATATAGCACTTTGGCATTTGAATATTTTAAACTGAAGGAGTCTAAAATAATGGCAAAAGGAAAATCACTCTGATCTGTCCCTTCCCTTATACAGGTGATAAGGTCCTCATGTGAGAGGTATTCCTGGAGAAAAGGAGCACCGTAATCACCTAGACTCTGGCGTTGATGTTTCCCCTAGCTAACGAAATCAGCCTTTGCTCTCCACCTCATCCTCTCACCTGACAGTGCTTAAAATCACCGGTCTCACTGTTTCCCTGGGTTTTCATTTTCTCATCAAGACTCTCGTGTCAAAATGAAAGGAAACAAGTTTTGTTGAAATAAGATGTCTAGGCCAGAATGGAGAATGGAGCCTTCTTCCCATATGCCATTCAGCGCACAGAAACTATTCCTCCTGAACAGAAACTGTTTCGAATCTGTGAATCCCCAACCACCCAGCCAGCTCAGGCTGTGGATTTTCTTGTTCTATATTCTTTATCCTATAAAAGCAACCTGCTTTTATTTTGCAGTTCCCCCAAGTAGCTTAGCTTCCACCTAAATTGTCTTCCTGTAAGCATTTTTGAAAAACAAGTTATGTGCTTTTTCCTGTTAATTGTCCATGTCACTTTAATTTTCCCTGTCAGGGACCCTGAGTGAGGAATACTCTTCCCTCGGTTTCCTTTCGAACAGAAGTTTAAAATTACCATATTGACTAGTTCAGCTCAATATTCCATCATGCCTTCACAAGAAACAGATACACCCCCACATCCTTGAGTGCATGAGGCTGAGAAGGAAAGACTTCACCAGGGTAGAGCGTTACCATGTGTTATGCCAGCAAAGCACAGAGCAGGTTCTCAGGTTCCAGGCAGCCAGGTAAAGGGGAGTCCTGGAGCCTCAGTAGCTTTTTCAGGCTTTTAATGCTCTCCCTATACCATTTGTAGTAAGACAACCAGATACAGGGCAGACAGGGAAGGCAGGGTGAGGGCAAGGTGGGCAGGAGGCTGGCAGGCCTCACAGCACCTGGCAAATCTTTCCTCTCTCTGGGGACAGCCTTCTCACCTTTTCTCTCCACTGCTCTCCGCAGTACCGTCCCCTGCTGCTGCCTTTTTATGCCTGCCTCCAGGCCCAGGTGCCCCCTTACGCACACCCACAAGCACTCCAGGAGTCCACCATCAGGCACACACATCCCAAGCTCACGCTCCAAAGCACCTCCTGCTTTCTAGGCTGCAGTTGATAGCTACAAAGGCCAACTTCGCAAAACCCTGAGCAATCTTCATTTACCCTATACAAGGCCATTAAGGGCAAATCAGCTTTGGCTTTCTTCCTATAAATTGAGAGTAATACCCAATAGTTGCGGGAAATAGGTGTTTATAAGAATTTCAAACAATATCTGACACATAATATAAGCTATTATCATTAATTTCCTTCAGTAATTAATTATAATTTGTGATCACCAAATGCATTTAAAACACTCTATTTTTATTCTGCCTACCTGAAAAATGTATTAACTCACAATGAGTTTATGCGTTAAGGAGTTTAGCTAATGCAGTGAGTATCAAAGAGGAAAAACTACCCTCTGAACTTTAATTAGTGGAGGTCTGTATTGCAACCATTTCAAGCCAAGTAGGATTACCGTCAGTTCTAGCAACTGAAAGAATTTTGGAGCCCTTCACATCCTTTTCACGGGTTTTAATAGTAAGCCGGGGAAACAAACCAGCAGCTTGAGCCGGCTGCCACAGCCCTTTTACACCCACCTTCCTCCCAGGCAAAGGTGTGCATATGTGCACATGCTCAAATACCACGCTCAGGTGTCCATAATCAAGCATGTGTGCCCCACACCCACACGCCTACTATGTTAACCAGATCAAGGTTGCAGGTGATAGCCACCCAGACCCAATGGCATAAAAAGACAGACCAACTCCATTTACCTTCCAGGGTCCATGAATAACAAAAGGTAGATTAACAGGAGAAAAGATGATATAATTTTTATTAATATCTACTTGTATGAGAGATTATGGACACAAAGTCAAAGAAGCTGCTAGCCTCTGTAGCATATGTACTTCTTAATGAACAGAAAAGTAATTGGTCTTTTTTTTTTTTTAAGATTTATTTATTTGTGCATACAGAACTGGGGTATAGGCCAGAGGTTCAGGAGCGGCGAGAGGCTTCACCAGAGACAGAGTGGGGAACTGAACAGGCAGATCGACGAAGTACACTGCTGAGGGGAGCAGCGGGTGGGTCAGGAGAGGTCTGCCACGCCATGTGGTCCCTCCCGGGGCAGGCGGGAATCGAACTCATGCGGAAGTGGCTTTAGATTCTCAGTGCTGTGCTTTAACCCGCTGCGCCACCAGGGAGGGCCCAGTAATTGGTCTTTTAGGGACAAAAATTATACAAGGTTGTTCTCTTTTTGCCATGGTATGAGGGGGGTGGGCAGCAAAGGAAAATTTATGCCTTTCTTTTCTACATATGTTGATTCTCAGTTGCTTTCAGTTCCAAATAACTCTTAGGCCAAAATGTTGTACTATGGGGTGGTATATTCTTATCTTCACTACTCTCATTTCTTATGAAAAGAATATTCCCTTCTTTGTGTACGTAATTTACCTCTTTAGGGTTTCAAGTATGTATCTTGTCTGCTTTCAGGACATGGATGCAAGTCCTTGTTAAAACTGTGGTGCAGCCCTCCCTGGTGGCGCAGCAGGTTAAAGCACAGCACTAAGAAGCTAAAGCCACTTCAGCATGAGTTCGATCCCCACCTGCCTGGAAAGTGATTCACAGGGCACAGCAGACCTTTCCTGACCTGCCTGCTGCTCCCTCAGTATGCTTCCTTAATCTGTTAATCTGCCTGTTCTGCTCCCCACTGTGACTCTGGTGAATTCTCTCACCACCGCTGCACCTCTGGCTTGTACCCTAGTTCTGTATGTGCAAATAAAAATATCTTAAAAAAAAAAACTAACTGTGGGGACATGGACTCCACCCTTCTGGGTTCTTCTAAAGCTGGATAAAAAGACAAATTAATATCAGACAGATTGGTGGAAGAAAAGGATCAAGTTTAATACCATACGTATGGAGAATATATATGACTAAATTCTGTGCTAAGGGGGCATCAAGGAAGACATCAAGGAGGAAGAGTTTTCATATGACAAGGAGGTGATGACTTCATAAGATAACATCTTGCCTCTAGATTTATGCTCTCTTTAAAATAGTTTTCTCTTATTAAAAAGAGAAATATTTCTAAAAATAAAATAAAATAATACCAAAAAATATTATCAGCAAACTGACAAATTACATATACTTAATAAAGTGTTATGATAGATACAAAAAAAGAGAGAAATATTTCCCTATATTTAGGTAGTCTTCATTCTTTTTTCAAAGATTTATTTATTTAGGCATACAAGAACTAGAGTACAGGCCAGAGGTGTGGGGAGTGAGAGGATTCACCAGAGATAGAACAGGCAGATTGACCAAAATGCACTGCTGAGGGTAGCAACAGTTAGAGACCAGACAGGCCTGCTGCGCCATGTGGGTTCACCTCCCTGGCCAGGGATGGAATTCATGCTGCAGTGGCTGCAGATTGTGTCATAGTGCTGTGCTTTAATCCCTTGCACTACCAGGGAGGACCCTAGCCCAGCAGTCTTGATTCTTAAAGTAACAAGAATTTCTCCTGAGTCCCACAGGGCCTCAATTGACTTTACTACCATACACTAAAGGGATACATATTGAGAAAGGCCTACTGTGGAGATCTTAGGAAAAACCTATCTCAAACTTTTGGGGAAGGCCAATCCCTCAAGATTAAGCACTAGATTGATTCCCTTGGTTATGTTGGTATAACTCCCTAGACCAAGTGAGCTAAGCCCTTGGGAGGAAGGATAAAAGGAAAGAACAATTCAAAATACACTGAGAACCTTTGTCAATGGCTTCATGTACATTATTGCATTTACTGCTAGCTTCAATAGCCTTTACTGCTAGCTACTAGTAATCTTTGGTATGAAGATAAGGAAATTAAAGCACGTGAAGTTTAGGTAAAATATTCAAAATCCATAGGGGTAGTAAAAGAGTCAGAATTTAAATTCCGGTCTATTGACTCCAAAGCTCATAACTATCTTTTACCATGTAAAAATAGAGTGGTGTGAAAGAGCATTTTCTAAATGGTTTGCATATGCATAAATATTTGCTCAAAAATGCTTGGTATTTGTCTTTTTAAATACCTGCAGTGGAGGCCCAGACAAACTTTGTTAACAAGGGAAATAGCTTTGGTTATTAATTCACAAAGATGGGTTATCAGTTCACTGAAGAGATATGGTGGGGATGAAGGGGAAATTTCTCCATATCCCTTTAGGTTCTTTTCAGACTCTTTGAGTAATCAAAACAGCATCTAACAGATCAACAGGAGAAAAAGAGCAATACATATGTAGTAGAGAATGAGAATTCTAGGGCCTCATTGGTGGCTTAAGGGTTAAGTCTTAGCGCTATCACCATACAGCCAGCCAGAGTTTGATTCCATAGCCACAAAGCAGCTGCTGGAGAAGCAGACCTCTCCTGTCTCTCCCATTGCTCCTCTCAACAGTGTATTTCAGTAAGTCCAACCTGTTCTTCTCCTCCCTCTTACTCCCCACACCACTGGCCTACACCCCAGTTCTTCTATGCAAAAATAAACTTAAAAAAAAAAAAAGAGGCCTGGGACATTAAGGAGAGAAGAGGGAGACTCAAATGAGGAAAAGAACAAATGCTCTATAATTGCATGTCTGAACTGCCATATAGTAGAGTTTGCCAATAGAAAGATTATTTCTAAAGATAACCCTAAACTTGTTTAATTCTCCCAATTTGTCCTCTTCAGTAATTAAGGGATTGGTAACAGTTTATCCTTAGGCTATAAGGCCTCAATTGACCCTAGCTCAAAATAACCCCCATGCTGAAGTATTAGACTTTTTTGAACATCTTGGGGAGACCTGTTCTGAACACCTCCAACACCTCAGCAAGAAAATGGAGATGAATATGTTATTTCCATTAAGTAATTCTCTGTTTTCTCTCAGGTCTGCTCACAAACTACAGTAAGCAGATAACTCCAAAGACTTCCTCCCAGAAATCCAGTGAATGTGTTACGTCTTGGCAAAGGGAAGAGTTAAAGTTGCTGATGGAATTCGGGTTGCCAACCAGCTGGCCTGAAAACAGCGAAATTATCCTAGATTATCTGGAAAAGCCCAGTGTAACCAAAATGAACTTCAAAGTATGAATGGGAGGCAGAAGAGACAGGTTGGTGATGAGATCTGAGCACTCATCCTTCAGCCTTTGGAGACTGAAGGAGACCATGAGTTGAGCAATGCAAGGAGTTTTTAGAAGTTGGGAGTGGAGAGAAGCAAAGCTATGATTTCTCCCCAGGAGCCTCCAGAATAAAATATAGCCCAGATGATGCCTTGATTTTCTTTCACCCGGTGACAGGCATGTCAAACTTCTGATTTATAGAACTGTAATGTAATGATTTATGTTACTTTGAACCACTAAGTTTGCGATAATTTTTTACAGCAGAAAGAGGAAACTGACACATTTAACTAACCAATATTTCAAAAAGCAAAAGCTAGTAATAGACATTTCTTTTTGTTGCCTAAAATCCAGCCACTTGCTAACTTCACTACTCCTTGTCTGCTAACAATGGGAGAATTTATTGTATCACATGCTTGGACTAATCAGTGAATAACTGCTCAGGAATCCTTTTGAGTAGCTGCTTTTTCAGTTTGTAGAAATGATATTAAAATATAATTTTCAGAGAGATAGCTTCATGACTCTCATGCAAATATAAAATGAACACATGTCAAAGATATACAATTCATTAATTAACAGGAGAACCAGTAAAATATTAAAATCCATTCAAAATGCATTTGAGAAGCTGGGTGTTTAAAGGCAATTTAGTAAAGGAATGTTAGAGAAAATTGCTGAAAATTGACTAAAGTCCTATGACTTTAACTGTGAACCCTAACCTTAAGGCTTATCTTTTCCACTACTGATGGAAACTATTTGCATCTATGAGTTAATCCCTACCTCTTCAGAGTTGTAAAAGTAGCCCATTCAATAGAAAAATGAATCAAAGGCACAAAACTAGCAATACACTAAAAGAATAACTAGTAACTCTGCCTTCTACTTCTGACTTTCAGGTACACTTTGAAACAACTATATTTATTAGTAAAGAAATTGCCAGAGTTAGGAAGAATAGATGTGTGCATGTGAGCTTCACCCCAAGAAGTTCACTCTGCCTGAGTTTTCCTTCCTGATATTATAGAAGTGTTTAAAGCAGAAGCAAAATTGCAGCAAACACACTCCTCCCTCAGATTCCCCTGGCTTGGAAAATGACAAAACACCTTGACATGGCCCTTGACCCTCTAGCTAAGTCATCCATTGAGTCAGCAATCAACAAAAACAGTTTGAGGGCATCTTATGAGACAGTCACTTTTTTCTGGCATTGATGTCCATCAGTAGACAAAATAGACAAAAAGTCTTACCTTCTTGGAATTTGATTCTCCTATGAGGGGCAAGGCAATACATAAAAGTCTGAAGGTGGCCCTCCCTGGCAGCCCTCCCTGGGTTAAAGCACAGCACTAAGAAGCTTAAGCCACTTCCGCATGAGTTCGATCCCCACCTGCCCCGGAAGAGATCCACATGGCGTGGCAGACCTCTCCTGACCCACCTGCTGCTCCCCTCAGCAGTGTACTTCGTCGATCTGCCTGTTCTGCTCCCCGGTCTGCCTCTGATGAATCCTCTCACCCGCCACATCTCTGGCCTGTACCCCAGTTCTGTATGAATAAATAAATGAATCTTTAAAAAAAAGTCTGAAGGTTATAAATTGATGACAAATGTATTAGGAGCACATTTTTGATTAGTTGGAAGAATGGGCGGGAGGCGGGGTGCTGGTGTGTGTTTAGAATTTAAGTAGGATTGACAGGGAAAACCTCCCTGAGAAGATGGTATTAAGAGATTGCTAGAGAGCCCTCCTGGTGGCTCAACAGGTTAGGATTTTAGGACGCAGCACTGTAAGCTAGACACAGCCACTTCAATGTGAGTTTGATCCCTGGACTGGAGGTGACCCACATGGCACGGCAGACCTCTCCTGTGTCGCCCACTGCTCCCCTCAGCAGTTTACTTTGTTAATCTAACTGTTCTGCTCCCCACTCTGTTTCTGGTGAATCCTCTCACCCCTGCACCTCTGGCTTGTACTCCAGCTCTGTATACATAAATAAAATATTTTAGAATCAAAAATTTAAAAATAAAGTATATAACCAGAAAGTGAATGCTATTGAGTAGCTAGATTTAAGGAATATCTCATATGCAGTGTCTGAATTTGTGTAATAACTGTGAGAGCTCAAGAGATCACATTTCTTAAATTACACCCAGAATATTTCTGAAAAGACATGCAAGAAATTGAGAACCATCTACACCCACACAGTTTACTGTCCACGTGCACTTGACTTCATTCTTCCACCGTCTTCATCAACATGACTTTAGTATCCCAGGAAACTCCTGCCCAAAATAAAAGTTATAAAGAATGTCTGACTCATTTCAGGAATAACTAGAACATCCATTTTACACTGCTCACCTTTTCAATAGGTTCAAGAGAGAGGATTCACCACAGTGGGGAAAAGAACAGGAGTATTGACTGAAATACACTGCTGAGGGGAGCAGTGACTGGGACCAGAAAGGTATACTGCACCATGTGGATCACCTCCCTGGCCAGGGCAGAACTCATGCTACAGTGGAGAGTGATAGCTTTGGAGTGCTGTGCTTCAACCCTTTGTGCCACTTAGGAAGGCCATTAATCAAATACTTATTCTGAAAGACCCACCTTAAGCCAGACTCCAAATCTCACAAATACTCTGATGCTACCCTCTCTTCCCCTAGCTACTAGTATTCTTTCAAGTTAGTTCCTTCACCTAGGTTTGAACAAACCCAACAACCTTGCCTTATCTGTGCATCTTTTGGTAGTAATGGACATTTGACAAAACTAATGGTGCTGAATAATACCCCTGAATAAAAAAAAAAGGTGTCTTTTTGCACCCTTCAATTTTTACATTGTTGTATCTTATCTATTCCAAAATAAATGGTAAATGGTAAATAAATAAATATTTTAAACTTGCTGTAGACACCAGGGTGTACTCTCCCTTCTCACCAGTAGGTGTCACTTCTCTCCCTGGGTTGAACAGCCCCCACCCTTACTTGCTGCTGAAGACAGGGATGCCAAGGGACCTTTGATGGCATGGAAAATGTTCACTTCTGGAAAAGGCTAGGCTCGCTCCCCACAGTAATAGCTAATACCTATTGGACACTTTCTAAAAGTGAAACACTATTTTAAAAACAGCCTTCTTAAAACAAGATTCTTGTATGCAATGAAATATACCTAAGGGGTATTTTATGAATTCTAACCTATATATACAACTATGAAACTACCTATGTCACCACAAACCAGGTAATGAACATCCATCACTTTCAGAAGTTCTCTAGTGTTAATTTTTAATTGATCCCTTCCTCCTTCTAGGTAAGTATTTAAGTTTCATGAAATATATTATTTCAGTACCCTCCCTGGTGGTACAAGGGGTTAAAGCACAGCACTGTGAAACTAGCCACAGCCACTTCAGCACATGTTTGATCCCTGGCCAGGGGGGTGACCCACATGTCATGGCAGACCTCTCCTGTCTCACCTGCTGCTCCCTCAGCAGTATACTTTGTTAATCCACTGTCTCTGGTGAACCTCCTCACTGCCCTACACTTCTGGCCTATACCCCAGTTCTGTATGCACAAATAAATAAAATCTTAAACAATATATATTATGTCATCCTCACCACCACTCTTGGAGGTAAATACCACTACTCCCATTTTACAAAAGGAAATGTGAAAGTACACAGGTTAAATCACTGCCAGCTAGAATGTGGTAGAGCTGATATCTATTTGCACACAGATTTCACACCAAATATACAACAAACTGGTGATTTCATACTGTAGCAAATGTCTCTCTGGGGTGTTATGAAGACTTCTCCAAAAGTACAAAGGCTTAACTTCCTAATCTTCAACACATGTATTCTTAACTTTTCATTGAATGGTTTATTCATGAAACTTCATGAATATTCTCTTTTCTCCTTACTCTTTTTACTTCCCCAAAAGATAAAAATTATTCATTTATTACAAAGGTATAAGTTTGGGCCCTCCTTGGTGGCTCAAACAGGTTAAAGCACAACACTATGAAACTATCCACAGCTACTGCAGTACGAGTTCTATCCCTGGCCAGGGAGGTGACCCACATGGCAGAGGGGACCCATATGACATAGCAGACCTCTCCTGCCTCACATGCTGCTCCCCTCAGCAGTATATTTCAGCAGAACCACTTGTTCTGCTCCCCATACTGTACCTGGTGAATCCTCTCACCCCCACACCTCTGGCCTACACCCCAGTTCTTGTATGCATAAACAAAAATAAATCTTTAAAAAATAAAAGTCCATATACTATTTGATTACATTTATAAGAAAATCTATGGAGATACAAAGTTGAATAGTGGTTGCTTACAACAATGCTGGGGAAATTTTCCCCATCCCAAATGTCTTCATCTAAGACTGAATGGATGGACAAAATAACATCAGCAAGATAAGTAGGTGAAAAGGTCAAAGTTTAATAACAAATATAAGGAGAATTTACATGGTTGTAAATTGTAAAGACTACATCCTGTGTTTCAGGCCCTGGGGCGTAGGAGAATGGACTGGGGGGAAGAGGAGGAGGAACCTCTACAATATAAATGAGAAAAGGTTACCTCAGCCTTACTCTGAGAATCAAGATGAGATTTTTTTTTTTTAAGATTTATTTTATTTATGCATAGAAGAGCTGGGATATAGGCCAGAGGTGTAGAGGGAGGGAAATGAGAGGACTCACCAGAGAGAAAGTGGAGAGCAGAACAGGCAGATCAAATACACTGCTGAGGAGGGGAACTGGGGGGAGACCAGAGAGGTCTGCTGGCCATGTGGGTCAGTTCCCTGGCGAAGGATGGAACTCTGTGCTGCAGTGGCTGTGGATAGCTTCTGAGTGCTGAGACTTAACCTCTTTGTGACTAGCGAAGCCCCAAAGATGAGGTTCTTTTTTTTTTTATGATTTATTTATTTATTCATACAGAACTGGGGTACAGGCCAGAGATGCGGAGGGTCAGAGGATTCACCAGAGACAGAAAGGAGAGCAGAACAGGCAGATCGATGAAGTACACTGCTGAGGGGAGCAGCGGGTGGGTCAGGAGAGGTCTGCCACGCCATGTGGATCTTCTCCAGGGCAGGCGGGGATCGAACTCATGTGGAAGTAGCTTTTGATTCTTAGTACAGTGCTTTAACCCACTGCGCCACCAGGGAGGGCCAAAAGATGAGGTTCTTAACAGAGAGGATATGTTCATTGATAAATATTTTCCTCCAATCAAAACAACATTCTTCTATGTCATAAAAGGGAGAGCAGTGACTTCTTCTCTGATAAAGAAAAGGGCAGAACTTTAGGACATGATAATCTCTTAGATTAGGGAAAATGGAAGTGGTTAGAAAAGCACAGAAGCTTATTTTTAGTCTCATAGGAATGTATTCTCTTAACTCCAAATATTCTGCATACCAGAGTGGGAGAAGTCTGAGATCAGTTCTGAGAATCTTAGGGTAGTCTGATTAGAACAACTGGAAGTAGGGCTGGGTAAGGGAAGAGAAGGGATAAAGGATGATGTTACTTTCAGAAGTGATGGGTATATTCTAAAATTGACTATGGTGAAGGTTGTAGGCACATATCTGAATATACTAGAAATCATTGAATTTTACACTTTAAATGGGGGAATTATATGGCTTCTGAATAACTAAAAACAAAAACCTACTTTTTGCAAAAGATACCTAAATGGCAAATGAGCTTTTTAAAAAGTGCTCAACATTATTAGTTACCAGGGAAATACAAAGTAAACACCAACATTAATACCAATGGTGTCAGAAAATAAACACATAAGAAAATACTAAAGAATTGCCAAAAATGTGGAATAACTGTTGCTACAGGTGTAAATTGATTAAAATATTTTGGAAAATGGTTTAATAGTATCTCCTAAAGTGTAAGATATGTATACCCTATGATCTACATATTCCTAGGTATATATACCCAACATAAAGGTGTACAACACGTTCACCAAACGATAAACAATAAGAATATTTGTAGCAGTGATAGTCATAGTAACTGAACCTGAAAACAGTCAACTTTCCAGCAATGTATAATGGATAAATAAATGGAGGTATAGTCATACCATGGAATACTATTTGGCAACGAAAAATGAATGTTCTACAACTACACACAATATCAATGAATATCACAAACACACATAGCAAGAGCACATATTATATAATCTTGTTTAATAAAAAGTAGGCAAGTCTAATCTATGTTTTAAAAGTCAGCATTTATTTTTGTCATTGCCTATCCAGAAGGAACATTTGAAGCTGTCTTCCCTTTATCTCACTGCCTGCTCACCAAATTTTACCTGATTACCACAGCCATCTCCCAGATGGTTTCTAAGACTTCAGCTTTACCTTTCTCTGCTCCATTCTTTATCCTGTTGCTAAAGTGCTCTTTCTAAAAAGGAGATCATTGTCTATCTTCTCTTTGCTTCCTCAATCTAACTTCTAGGACACACACACATACTAACTCTGAGTTCATGAACTACTTGGCAAAATGTCATGCTTTCTTCCATTTCTTTGCCTTTCACCTGTAGCTACCTTTTCCAAATCTGCTGCTTCTTTCCCTTTGTGGTATTTGCCATCCATTTCAGGCTTCAACCTTGAGTTCTTTCTGGCCATTCCTTTACCTGTCTAGGAAGAGGCCTCTCTCTCTCAAAAGCCACAACCACAGCTTTTGGTACTTTATTCTCTCATTTTAGTCACATTGCATGGAAACTGTTAATTATTTTCTCCCTCCCCAAGTCTGTGAGTTCCTTGAGAATAGAAACCTCATTTCATTTTCTTTGCATTTCCAGGCCTGATAAAGTCCCTGACATACAATAAGTATGTGCTTTGAGTACAATAGTCCCTTGGCACCTGTGAGGGGTTGGTTCAAAGGCTGCAGATACGGAAACTCACGATGCTCAGGTCCCCTATAAAAATGCCATAGTATTTGCATTGAACCTGTGCACATCCTTTTCTATACTTAAAGCACCCCTAGATTACTTATAACACCTAATACAATGTAAATACTAGATAAATAATCACTATAATGTATTGTTTAGGGAATATTGACAAGACAAAAAGTCTATGCATTTTCAGTACAGATGCAACAGTAATAATGGGCTGAGCTACATAACATGTGCTTTTGATCTGCTGTTGGCTGAATCCATGGAGACAGAACCTATATATATACCCTAATGTTACAATCACCATGCTTCTCAAATACGCACAAAAGTTCACATGTCAGTAAGTTAAACAACATAAATTTCCTCTATCATGTTGTTGATAAAATTTAAGTCATAAGAATATTCTTTTTTTTTAAGATTTATTTATTTATGCATACAAGAACTGGGGTACAGGCCAGAGGTGCAGGAGACATGAGAGGATTCACCAGAGACAGAGTGGGGAGCAGAACACTACTGAAATACACTGCTGAGGGGTGCAATGGGTGAGACAAGAGGTCTGCTGTGCCGTGTGGGTCAGCTCTCTGGCTTCAGTGGCTGGCGGTGGCCTGATAGCACTGTCTGTAACCACTGCCCCTGCCTCGATAAGAATATTCTTTATCTTGAATCTGAAGCTCAAAAGACACAAGAATAGAGTCCCTGTAATCAGGCATTCCACCTGCAAGCAACTGTAGTGTTTGGTGCACCTTCTCCTCCTCCAATGCTCTCTTGTAGGGGCATAGAGCTGAGTGTAACAGGAGGAAGCTTTTAGTAAGGGGAGGAGACTTTGGGACTGATCTCTTTTCTATAGTGTTCTCTTCCCATGACATGAGTGGTAAGGCAGGTTTGAGGGTGACCTCTTTTGGGAATGCTCCCCTCTTCTCTCACTTTGAGACCTCCTAGGAGGATCAGGGCAGAGTGTGAGGTGCAGGACACGAGGAATGAATGATTTACATAAGTGTTGGCCCTGGGCTTAGGGAAGTATTTCTATACCACACTTGCTTTTCTCTCTTTCGGGCAGAGTTTACAACTCAAGAAGCAAGATCAGTGTGTGAAGATCCAGGTAAAAGGTATAATTACCTAGGGATTCTCTGTTTAAAAATCATTCATCTTTCCTGTCTCCACCACTTTGCTTCTGAATCTGTCTCCAAACTAAAACATCAGTCCAAGAAAGAGCCTGTACAGGATTGGCATCCTGTGTAGAAAAAGGCTGGAGGAGTCACAAAGGAGAAAGCAGGTCAGGTAACCCTGGTCCTGCAGTTTCTGGTTACCAATCTCTGTCTGCCTTGCAGGGACCGGCTGGCTAAACATGATGAATATCAGAATTCTCCACTCGGACCCCTCCCTCAATCTGGGCCAAAAGCTTTGAGGAAAAGCCAAATGTGAGTCTTGTTAAGCAATGATCATCCTCTTAAACTTTTTGGTAGCCACAGAAATAGGCTCCGAGCCAAGTGTGTGTCAAAGAAAAGAGAATTTATTTTTCAGTCTATTCCCAAAGTCCTCAATTACATCTTCCTCTAGGTTTAATATCCAGGAACACATTCTTACCCTTCCTGCATCACCCCTAGCACCAACTCTCTGGAGAATACAGTCAGGAGCTAAACAGTGACTAAACACCACCCTCCCTCAATGATCTTTCCCACAAAGATTCTGTGGTTTTTGTGAGTATTTCTAGCCAATCTTCCCCACCCTTTATTCTGGCACTTATGCATCTGTGAAGTGGTAGAAATCAGCTAAGGTCATTCCTGATCATCTGTTACCCACTCACTAGTCAATCAGAGAAATCAAATTATTTGATTGAATGAGCTCTGTTTTAAGAGTCAGGAGGATGCAGTCCAATAATATCATAGAGTTCCTTTCCAACTTCTATCCTGGTGAAAAAGAACAGAAACAAAACCAGAAGATGACATCATGATAATCAGAAAATCTTCACAGTTAATAATGAGTTTTTCCTATCTAGAAAAGAAACCCATAGTCACAGAATAAAATTATTATTAGTTTAACTCAGAGGAGTCAAATCAAGTAATCTTTACATTTGCCTTAGTAATTTTATATAACAAAGATGTGATAATATAAAAATAATCAGGAGACATTCTTTAATTTTTAGTCTGAGAAAAAACATTTTTTAAGAAGTGATATAGAACTTACATGTCACTATTAACTATTTCTTATGTGAACTACAGAGATTATTATTTTGTCTTCAAGAATATAAGACCAAAAAGGGAAAGTCTACTTTATATCAAAAATAAACTTTCAAAAGATATTAACAGCAATTCAGAAGATGGTCCACTAACTTCTGAATAGAATCACTATACCTCACAAGCCCACCCCTCTCTCTCATGGGCTTACCTCATTCACAGGGATCAGAATACTCAATTGTTGCCTGCTCATCTGTAAAATGAAATGATCTATATTATTACATTGCAGAGAGAAAATACATTCAGAGAGAAAATATTTCATATTTTCAGGTAATCCCCATAGGTTCTGAGTATGTTTGGAATTACAGAAAGATTCTAGTCACTACTAATCACACATGTGTGGTATATGATTTATTTATTTTTAAAGATTTATTGTATTTACTTATGCATACAAGGTATAGGTCAGAGGATTCATCAGAGACATAGTGGGGATCAAAGGATCAGGAGGATCTACTGAAATGAGTTGCTGAGGGGAGCAGTGGGCAAGACAGGTAAGGTTTGATGTGCCAAGTGGGTCAGCTCCCTGGCCAGGGATTGAACTGGTCATAGTGGCTGGCAATAGCTTGATTGCACTGAGACTTTAACCCCTGCAACACCAGGGAGGCCCCCACTTGTGGTAAAGTATTGATCATAGCAAAAATATTAAGAATAGTTAGTCCCTAGAGATAATGGCTCTTTTGGTCTATGGATCACATCATATAGAACATCTCTGGTGCAGACAGAAGACTCTTCAATTGAATTTAAGAGTTTTAGGCGATCAGATAATGTATTTGTGTATTACTTAGCTTGGGAAAGCATATTTGTAAAACAAAGACAGGCATTATGAAGAATAAAGCAGAAACATGTTGGGGGATGCAGGTAAATCTCAACCCTTACCTGGCAGGTAGTAGTCATAGACCTTGATGGCTGCTGGCTTCAGGTTGGTAACCAACACACTTTGGCTGATGGTAAAAGTGTAAATCTGAGTCTTCTTACTGAGCTGTGGGAAGACAGAAAAGCCATCACCTTCAAACTAAATTAAAAACAACAGTCTATGCAATGTCAAGAGGCTCTTGTCTTCACACAAAATTTCTGAACCCTTCCTCCTATCCCTTCTGCCCCATGCCAGTCTTGAAGATACTGCTTCCTGCCGACTTTGGTGCTCTTTCTCTTTAGGATCTTTCAGCTTCCTAACCCTTCTGAAAAATGGTTCCCTCTTTGGTCTGTTTTTTGTTTTAAGATTTGTTTATTTATGCATACAAGAACTAGGGTGTAGGCCAGAGGTGGGTGTGGGGTGGTGCAGTGAGACAATTCACCAGAAAGGGGGGTAGGGAGCAGTATAGGCAGAAACACACTGCTGAGGGGAACAGCAGTCGAGGCAGGAGCAGTCTGCTGCCCAAGGTGGGTCAGCTCCCTGGCTGGCCAGGGGATTGAACAGGTGCTTGCAGTGGCTGCAACCAGACCTCATTCTTGGTCTACTTTAACCCATGGCTCCTCCACTAGGTGAATGGTCAAAGAAACAAGCACTTCATTTACTGCAGTAGCTTTAAGCTCCCTATGCCTTTCTCTTCATTCAGATCACTGATCCAATAACATGTCCTCAGAGAGGCTTTTTCTGACCACATCCTGACCTACCCCCATCATCATCCTTTATTCCTTCACCCTGCATAGCACTGAGCATGACTGAAACGACCACCAGGTGTGTGTGCATATGCATGTGTGTGTGTGTGTGTGTGTACACATATGTAATTTTAAACACTGGCATGCTGATGTCTCTCCAATGGAATATCACCCCATAAGGGCAGGGACCATGTCTATTGTTTTCACTGCTGTATCTCTACTCCATTGAAGAGTACCTGGCATATACTAGTTCATCAATAAATATTGTTGATTAAGGGACTATTGATACATTTGTATAAATTAATTTAAAATAACAAGAAAATAAGATTCAGGTTATAATTGGAAACCATTTCTTTAGGTAAGTGCTTTTCAAATTGGGGTCCAGGAACTCCCCATAGTTATATCAGGGGGTCTGTGAGATCAGAATTATTTTTGGCATAAAATTTGTTTTGTAACTTTCACGTTTTTCTCTTTTCACTATACAAATATACAGGGGGACACTGATATGTGATATTGCATCAAATTGAGTGCAGATGCATACAGGTGAGTCTTACTCTCTTTCATTAAGGCAGATAGTAAAGAAAAAGGCCAAACAATCTGCTATTCTTATTTTTTTGTTTTGGTAAATATTTCATAAAATTTTTGTGTTAAATTGTAGTATGTTTATTATAATTGTTTTATGATGAATTTGTAACTATTTTAAGACTTTTCTCAGTCTCAGTTTCAATAAGATAAATATCAGTAGATGTAGCTCAAACCACCACAGTTGCTGAGTACTTCTGAGAAATTTAGGAGCATAGAAGGGTCCTGAAACCAAAAAATGTTGGAAATGTTGTTTCTGCCCATCATTTAAATTACTATAAAGATTTAAAATAAATGTTTACTATAACCCAAAGAAAGCTGGGTAGATTCTTAATATCTGACCAATAGAATCCATATGCAAATGTTTGTGTATCTAAGGCAAACATGCATATAGACACACAATGCAGGTAAAAGACAATCTATACTAATAAAAGGAAGCCTGAATAGGAAGACAAGTTCAAGAAAATACACATATCTAATCATGTAATTGTAAGATAAATCAAGAAACAACCTACAGAACTACACTTACAAATGGATAAATCTATAATTGAAATTAGAAATTTTAGTACTCCCTTCTCAGAAACTCTTAGCTTCAGCAGAAAAATAAGCAAAGTTATTGAAGACATGAACAATACAAATAATAATGTGGGAGTCTTATACCTAGATTTGATCCAAACTCTTGAGAAAGGAAGTAAACTTTCTTTTGGAGCACACACCAAACATTTCCCAATAAAGACTGAGTATTAGGTCATGGGAGAGACTTTATTGCTTTCCAGGCACTGTCATGAAGACTATGTTCTCAGATCATAATGCAGTAAAATTAGAAATTAAAAACAAATGGATGGCTTTAAAATTAAATACCTTTCCCAAATAATAAAGTATAGAACTAAGTAGCAATGAAAACAACTCATCAAATTTTGGTACCAAGATAGAGGGAAATTTATAGTTTAAAATCATAGGAAAGCTAAAAATAAACAGCATTTAATTTAAGAATTTGGGAAAAAGGAAAAAAAAATCCCCTCTTCAGCCCAAAACAAAAAAGAAATAATAAAGAAAAAAAAATTAGTGAGACAGAGCCTCCCTGTTGGCACAAAGAGTTAAGTCTCAGTACTATGACGCTATCTGCAGCCATTGCAGCACAAGTTTGATCCCTGGCCAGGGAGGTGACCCACATGGCAGCAGACTTCTATTGCCTTGCCCAGTGCTCCCTCAGCAGTGTATTTCAGCACATCCACCTGTTCTGCTCCCCACGCTGTCACTAGTAAATCCTTCTCATCCCCTGAACTTATGGCTGTACCCTAGCTCTTGTATGTATAAATAAAATCTTTTAAAAAAACAAAAAAAGGCCTTCCTTGGTGGCACAGCAGTTTAAAGCACAGCATTAAGAAGCTAAAACCACTTCAGCATGAGTTCAATCCCTGCCTGCCCCAGAGGTGACCCACATGGCACGACAGACCTCTCCTGACCCACCCGGTGCTCCCCTCAGCAGTGTACTTCAATGATCTACCTGTTCTGTTCCCCACTCTGTCTCTGGTGAAGCCTCTTACCACCCTTGCATCTCTGGCCTGTACCCCAGTTCTGTATGCATAAATAAATAAATCTTTTTAAAAAATAACAATAATAATAATAAAACAGAGCATCCGAACCAACCAAACACATAACAAATAGCAATGGAGATCAATAAAACCTAAGGCTATTTTTGCAAAACACAAATTTGACTTTCCTCTGGTGAAACTGAATAGGAGAAAAAATGCATAGAAGAAAGGGAAGTAATCACATCTATAATCATGAACACTGGTTTTGGTTCTTGAGACTTGATGTTCCAGTTTAGAATCTGATTGGATGCACCGATGAGTAGGACATTACAGTCTCAGGAATGGTATCATGGAAAACAGAATCTGCAGCTTCCACTCACAACGTGGCGCCTGACAAACAGAATGACTTGGGTGGGACACACTACTCAATATGACTCCAAGCCTCAGTCTCCTTATATATAAGACAAGTTGGTGTGTAAGACTCCACAGAGGCATGTATGAAAGCATCATAAGCTTTACAAAAGCCTTAACTCCAACATCATGCTTTCCAGATTGTTCTTAATAAACTAAGAATTATCTCAAAGGAGCCTGTAGGGATTCTCTGGAACATAGCCAAGCCCTGGCTCTCTGGGAGATAAGAAAATCAGATAAATGAGCAGCTGTGGGGGTTAAAAGCTGGAAATGGATGTTAACTGACAGCAATTTGTTTGCATTGAAGTTACTCTAGTCTGCCAGTTCTACAGTAACCTATGTTCCTTGTGTCCAATAAAATATGATGAGATAGTGTTCTAAGAAGTTTTTTAGAACACTGATAATACTTGAGAACCTAATTACATATAATTAGGCTTATAAAAATTAATATTAACTTGACATTAAAGTAATAATAGCTAATATTTATGAAGGGTTTATTTCATAAGAGGCATCATTCTAAATATTTTTACATGCCTTAAATCATTAATTCTTTCAATAGCTCTATGGGATTAGAGACCTATTTTTACCATTACCCACCCTCACTTTACAACCAAGGAAATGGAAACATGCATCAACTTTCTCAAGGTTATTCAGGCAAGACCAAAACCAGGATTCAGTCCAGGCATATACTATATGTCAAAGATGTAGTAAGGAAAAAGAATGTAGATATCTCCTTAATACATGTGTATATTAATTATATGGTGACATGAAAATATTTGGGGTAAGTAAGTGTGAATAAAATAAATTAAAATGAATTTCATTTGCTTCTTTTTCCTTTTTCAATGTAACTTCGAGAGCACTATTTATAATAGCTAAGACACAGAAACAACCTAAATGCCCCAGATGAAGATGTGGTAGATATACACAATGGAGTACTACACAGCCATCAAAATGATCAGTGTGTGCCAATTGTGGCACCATGGATGGAGTTAGAAGAGGTTAAATTAAGTAAAATAAGTCATAAGGGGAAAGATAAATGTGGGCTGCTTTCACACATATGTTCACTTATATGTGGAACATAGAGAATCTGAACAGAGGGTCATGAAAAAAATGAAATGTGCAAAATGACCATACATCTGAGGCAAACAGCAGGTGAAGGAGAGGAAGAGGGGCCCACACAGGGGAGGCAAGGGACTATGGTGATGGATCACAGGTACTCTGGTGGTGGAAGAACTAAGAGAACTACCTGAGAGGGGGAAATCAAAACATTTCCCAAAATTAACCATCATTAAATGAAACTAAAGTAAATGTCAGTTTTCAATGACACAGAGGGCTCATGATCTGTACATGTCAGTGCTGCCCTGGATGTACAGGACATTCTATGGCACACGAGCCTGGAGGCACCATTCACTTGTGCTTGCAGCTGCATTTCTTCAGCTTCCCCCTCCTCCTTCCTGTGTGTGACACTAGTGTATATGGATTCTAAGATCCAAAAGCACCCAAGCTCTTAGGGTCCATTTCTGAATACCTACCTCTTCCAAGTAAATGTTAAGTGTGTCCGTTCCAAGTTCAACTTTCTTCACCAGTGGTTGTTGGAGAAGCTGAATTTTAAAAAGTGAAGAGAAGTAGAATAAGACTCAGGGAGTAACAGTCCCTGTCCCCTAGGGTGATATTCCAAAGCTCCACCATAATCAAAGAAACAAAATATACTGTGGAAAAGGTGAAAAACAGAACCACGATCAACACAGGCTCCATCTCAGGCTCGGAACCCATTTAGGTAATGTAATCATGAGACAGCAACCAGGATGCCATTTCATCAGCTTTTCAGTGATAATGTTAGTTTCCCACAGAGCTAGTTAAGTGAAGAAAACAAAAGTGACTTACTAACTGATTGGTGCCCTCTGTGGGACTGAACCCCGAAAGCATCTTCACTTCCACAATGGCCATATTAGAAGAGCTGCGACTCCCCACATAACTGAAGGCAGAGAGAAGCAAGCTTGTATGAATCCCTTATCTTCCCTCCCAACACACTCTGTACCCCCAAAACACACATGTACAGGGCACACACACACACCTGTGTGCTCACATGCACACCCCAGCTCCTCCTCTTTGTTCCAGGGGCTCCCAGTACTCCGCAGCCTTCCTTACCTGGTATGGATAGTGAGCGTCAAGGACCGTGGTGAAGTGTGAGGATCACAGCTTGCATCTCCCATTTCCACATGAAGACTAAAGTCCGCCACATTTTTAGGAGGAATAATATTGTATCTCAGCACTGTCTGATAGGAGGAAGCAGAGAGCCAAATCAGAGCTGGGAAGAACTGTAAAGATTGTATAGTTCAAACTACTTTCTTTATGAATAAGAGAGTGTAAGAAAGTTTTACTGGAGGTGAAGATACCCCCAGACTCTTTCAGCAAGTCTTCGTTCTCACAGATCTCTGCTTACCTGCACATAGACACAGCCCTGGCCAGAGGCCTCCAAGGTGTACTCTCCAGGGATATTGGGCAGACTCTCCTGCTGGTATATCAACCGGTTGACAGCCTGAATGCTGAAAGTGTGCTGGAAATTCCCAGTGGCTCTCACAGCCAGGCTGACTTCCTCAGACGGTACATAGGCGATGGTGGCATACTTGGCAAGAGCTTGGAGAGCAACTACAGTATCCTGAGGAATGCAATCAACATGTGCTTATGATTCTGTGAGTCACTGGAAGTAACCGCAAACAGCCCTACAGCCTATACATCTGGCCGTTGTTAGCCAGCCCAGAGACACCTCTTCTACATATCTAAGAAACACATTCACCAATGCTGGGAAGCTGACTTGGAAACCGTAATAGCTGGCAGGTAATAGAAAACTGCCACTAGGTTATAACTGGACAATCACAGGTCACTGTGATCATCTGATAAATTTGTATTCTGTCACCAAACCTAGTTTCAGAATGGACTCTTATTAGAAGGGACTGGCTATTGAGTATAGATTTTGTAGTTTCCTTACTGGGGAGAAAACAGCAGTAACTTTGTAGTCCAACATTTTACATGTTTTTCAAAGTTCTTTAACTGTGTCATTTTCCTCTATGGCACAGTTGGGGGAAAAGCTGGTATCCTCATAAAATCCTTCCTTGCAGGACCAGGCTTCTTAGCCCTTATGCCGTGTGACCATCATCTCCTCACGTGGGAATAAGGCAGAAAAGCTGTCACTTAGAGTGGAGTTTGAACCTTTGCATTCTAATAATAGGATTTATACCTACTACAAAGAAGGGAAAGGGGGAAAAAATGGGGTGTTTAGCAGCATTATCAAGTCTGGCTCTGTGCACTGGAGCCAAGGAGGCCTTTATTGCTTGGACATGTGGAAACAATTCAAGGAATGGGAACTCACCATCGACAGAAAAACCAATGTGGGAGATATGTGACTTCTTATAATAGCCAAAGAGTTTACTGAAAAACAATTCTGACCTATCTCTGCCACTGAGCATTCTAAACATTTCACCCACAGCTTTTTAAAATTACACAATTATTGTGGACTCAGCAAAATGAAGAATGTCTTTCCTGATCTTTGGCCAAGAATTTCCCTGAAATAAGGAGGCACAATGCCATCAAACTGTTTTAATGCCAATTAAGTCATTACCTTTTTCTTGTTTAGGGCTCTTAATATCTTTACCAGACACTATTTTTTAAAAGCAATTCATTCTTCCAGGGATATTTACATGTTACATCCTCAACAAGTAAGAACATAATCATTATGAGGCCAAGAATATGTTTTCTGATTTATTTCTGTATCCTCAATCACTTGGACATAGTAGGGATTTAATAATATCTGCAGACCAAAATGAATTTATGACTACTGTCTTTGTAATTATCTAAGATAATTTTTATACTATTTGAACTTATCATACAATTCTACCCCTTTCTTCACACTGCTACCCCACTAATTCAATTCTTCTTACTGCTAACCTAGAAAAATAAAACAGCCTCTTGATTTCCCCTAATTTAGTCTCCCTCCTCTAAATCATTCCAGATAAATGACATATCTTTCAGAAACAAAGTAAAAATAAATTAATTAATAAATCCCCAGGATTAGGCATAAATTGGAATCTGATATACAAGGTCTTCGATAATAGGAAGACCCATATAAGACCCATTATGTGTCAGTAAAACTAGTTTTTCCAACAACAATTCTATATTTTCACAAATGGGGGTCTCCATGCACACCCCTTCCCTTTACCTTTGAATAGTTTCCTAGAAAAATTGTATGTCTCAGTTTGAATCACCTCAAATGCTGTTCCCTGCAAAGGTGTTTCTCATGCCACAAATTGACATATACTCTCTCCTTTTTGAAATTAAATATCATGTACTTTTTCTATCTTTTTTATGTTATATAAC
The DNA here is from genome assembly GCF_000260355.1 of Condylura cristata. Taxonomy (NCBI): domain Eukaryota; kingdom Metazoa; phylum Chordata; class Mammalia; order Eulipotyphla; family Talpidae; genus Condylura; species Condylura cristata. The sequence continues at coordinate 14,975,068 of NW_004567135.1, read as the reverse complement.
CAGGTCTGCTGAAATACATAGTACTTGTGGGCCCTCCCTGGTGGTACAATGGGTTAAAGTGCAGCACCATGAGGCTATCCACAGCCACCATAGCACATAGCAGGAGTCCGATCCCCAGCCAGGGAGGTGACTCACACCTCCTGCAGACCTCTCCTGACCCACCCGCTGCTCCCCTAGGCAGTGTATTTCAGTACACATGCCTGTTCTGCTCCCTACTGTGTCTCTGGTGAATCCTTTCACCCCACGCATCTCTGGCCTATTCTTGTATGCATAAATAAATAAATTCAAAATAAATAAAACTAATATATAGGACTTTTCCTAGATTGTAAACTTCTTAGAGTAGAAACAATATCTTATAAGCTTTCCAATACCTGAAACAGTAGAATGAGATATACCCATAAAATCTTGCTTTTATGTTTACAGACCCCTTACTTGACTTTCTAATTAGTTAATTTTGAATTTAGCCATAATTTTATATATACTTTCTACATTTAAAATATGAATTTCATGATGTTTCATGCTCTCCAAAGAAAGAGTATTAAATACATATGGTAATACTTATGTGCTCTTATGACCCACTTTTTAAAAAAGATTTACTTTTATTTATTCATACAAGAACTGGACTGTATATGACCAGTGTGCAGAGGGTGAGACGATTCACCAGAGATACAGTGGGGAGCAGAATAGGAAGATCTACTGAAATACATTACTGAGGGGAGCAGTGGGTGAGACAGCAGAGGTCTGATGTGTCATGTGGGTTGGTTCCCTGGCTGGGGATCTAACTCATACTGCAGTGACTTGCTATAGTTTGATAGCACTGAAAATTTAATCCCTGTGCCACCAGGGAAACCCTCTTATGACTCACTTTTATAAATCCTCTGTATTCCTCTATAAATCTTTTATACTTTTCACATGGTTTTTCTCCCTCTGTATAGAATTATAAGTCCTCAACCTAGAGGACATGGCAATGGTTTTCCCTCTATCTCCACACAAGATCTAATCTACCTGTGAGGAAAGAGGGTGATTTTACCTGAGTGGAAGAGAAGCCTCCATAGGCATTGCGTTGCTTGGCCAACCAAGCTACTATGCCAGTTGCCTTGGCTATTTCCTTCTCAGTCAGTTTGGCTTGGCTCAGCCAGGTCAACAATACATATGCAGTAAGTTCCACATCTACAGCCTCAGGCTTAGACCAGGGACTGGCATCTGGTGACCGAGTAGGCTTCTGGCTCCAGTGAATGGACTCCCCTATGAGAAAGAAAGCATAATCAGGAAGGTTTTAGAAGGAACTGACATTCTCATATTCACTTTGTAAATGTTGTCCCATAGAGCAGAAATAATAGCAATCATATTTCTCATATTCTGAGAAAATAATATTTCTCAGAATCTCCTGATTTATGTATAATGTACATGCACTCTGTGCATAAACCCACACATAATTCCCCAAGGGATTTTATTTACAGAATTTTATTAATTTTCAGCATTTATTTTATTTAATCAAAGGCTCAACATTTTAAGGACAATCAGAGTCAAACATGCATAAGAACTCTTAGAAACTATTAAAAAAAAAAGCTCTGAGAGCAAGTAAATAGAATGTGAGGCCAAATTAAAATGCAAAAACGAGAAAGATGTTAGATAAAGACAAAGAACAAATAATAATGAAAAGAGTAGACAAAGAAACCTAATGAAATAAAACTTAGAAAAAATAAAAACATAACCAACAGGTGTAGTGTAATGGGAACAGCCTAACAGAAAACATGTGAGCTACACTGCAAGGTCATGGAGAGGAGGTGACCACACTACATCACATCTCCCCCATTGTCGGAGACACCCCATGACTTGACTGACATTCCCAGGCAAAATAACTATCCAGAGCCCAAGTGAGACCATGACTTGGCAGGGACATTCATAAAATGGAAGCTGAGATTAAATTTCTATTTGCAAGTATAATCTTAAGTGCATGGCTAGATAAATAAGAAACACGAATATTTTATTTACAAGACCAGATAGAATGTCAAATATTATTCTAAATAAGTCCAAACATTTTACAAGATCTTGGGAAATCTCCAATTTTAAGTCTTACCCCCATCAACTGCTATTCTCTTTTACCAAATAATTATTAAATCTGCAACAGTGTGATCTTACAAAACCAGGTAAGTTTTCCTGACAAGTGTCTACTGTCTCTTTCTCTTCACAGAAAAGTATAGCAATTCCTTTGAGGAAGTACATGAGCTTTCCCACAAAACCCTCAAAAATGATTTCATAAACAGCTTTCACTGAATATATGTAGGAAAATGGAGACTAGGGACAGCTGACTCACAACATATGTCCTAAATTAAAAAAAAAAAACTCCAGGCCTTCTTGGTGCAAGGGGTTAAGTCTCAGCACTATGAAGCTAGCCACAGCCACTGCAGCACAAGTACAATCCCCAACCAGGGAGGCGACCCACATGCTGCAGCAGACCTCTCCTGTCCCGCACGTTGCTCCCATCAGCAGTGTACTTTATTAATCTGCCTGCTCTGCTCCCCAATGTCTGTGGTGAATCCTCTCACTGCCCTGCATCTCTGGCCTACACCTCAGTTCTTGTATGTGTAAATAAACAAAATCTTTCTTAAAAAAGATTTATTTAAATCTAAAGCTTGATTTATTTAAATAAATTCTTTTTAAAAGATTTTTTGGGCCTCCCCTGGTGCCACAGTGGGTAAAGTACAGCACAAGAAGCTAAAGCCACTTCAGCATGAGTTCCATCCCCACCCTGGAGGTGATCACATGGTGTGGCAGACCTCTCCTGACCTCCCTGATGCTCCCCTCAGCAGTGTACTTCATCAGTCTGCCTGTTCTGCTCCCCACTCTTTGTTTCTGGTGAATCCTCTCACTGCCCCTGTACCTCAGTACCCAGTTCTGTATGCATAAATAAATAAATCTTTAAAAAAAAAAAAAAAGACTGGGCCCTCCCTAGTGGTGCAGCGGGTTAAAGCACAGCACAAAGAAGCTGAAGCCACTTCCGCATGAGTTCGACCCCCACCTGCCCCAGAGGCGATCCACATGGCGCAGCAGACCTCTCCTCACCCGCCCGCTGCTCCCCTCAGCAGTGTACTTCGTCTGTCTGTTCTGCTCCCCACTCTGTCTCTTGTGAAGCCTCTCACCACCCCCACACCTCTGGCCTGTACCCCAGTTCTGTATGAATAAATAAATAAATCTTAAAAAAAAAGACTAAGGTGTAGGTCAGAGGTGCAGGGGTTGAGAGGATTCACCAGAGACAGAGTGGGGGGTAAGAACAGGTGGATCAACTGAAATATACTGCTGGGAAGAGCAGTGGGTGGGACAGGAGAGGTCTGCTGCACCATGTAAATTAGTTCTCTGGCTGGGGATTGAACTTGTGCTGCAGTGGCTGGCAATAGCTTGATAGCACTGTCTTTAACCCCTGTGCCACCAGGGAGGCCCCTAAATAAATCTTTTTTTTTTAAGATTTATTTATTTATTCATACAGAACTAGGGTACAAGGGGTGTGGGGGTGGTGAGAGGCTTCACCAGAGACAGAGTGGGGAGCAGAACAGACACACGAAGTACACTGCTGAGGGGAGCAGCAGGCAGGTCAGGAGAGGTCTGCTTCGCCATGTGGGCCACCTCCAGGGCAGGGGATCCAATTTGCACTGAAGTGGCTGCGGCTCGCTTGCAGTGTTGTGTCCTAACCTGTTGTGCCATCAGGGAGAACCTCTAAATAAGCCTTCAATATAAAAAAAAATTTAAATTTCACTGCCCTTCCTGGTGACTCAATGGGTCGAAGTGCAGCACTACAAAGCTAGCTGCAGCTGCTTCAGCATGAGTTTAATCTCCAGCTAGTGGGGTGACCCTATGGTGCAGCAGACCTCTCCTGTGTCACTAGTTGCTCCCCTCAACAGCTTTCTTCGTCAGTCTGCCTGTCCTGCTCCCCACTCTGCTGGCCTGTGCTCCAGTTCTACATGCATAAATAAATAAATCTTTAAAAAGATGAATAAATAAATTCCAGACATGGCCAGCATACCTGAGATGATAGCCTGTTGATCTAACTTTTCAAGAAGACTGTTTCTGATGTCGAATTCCCCAGCCAGAGAGAACGTATATGCGAGTAGTGCCTGTGTATACTGGTTGGTGGTAGAGGAAATAGAATTCTTGAGGCATTGTAGACCTTGTCTCACCATTGAGTCCTAAAAACCAAAGGCAAAAAATGGAATGTGTAAAGTATTCCTTGTCAAGTTGTAAGTGCTAGGGAAATCATCATGGATCCTCTGAGTTTAAAAAGCTATATAAGGGAAAATGTTGGCAGCTTTCTCTAGATATAGGCATAATGAGAGGCATATAAAAGGAGGCCCTAGAAAAACTCACCTCTGTGGTCTTCCCCATCTCCATCAAAGCCGCCGTGATATATGCAGTCAAGGAGATGTCATCGTCAACACCACCCTAGAGGGACACAGGGAAACAGGTGGTGGTGTCAGAGGGCAGCCAGCCTGTTGCAAAAAGGATTCTGGAAGGATGAATTATTAAAGAAAAAATATATATAAAGGACTCCTTTCCACACTAACAGAAGTCCCAACATAAAGGAGATTAACATTAACAGCACGACCTGACCAGAGGCTGCTAGAAGCAGCAGAAGTTTTCACTGTGGGTGAGCATTTAGGAAGCCCAAGAGAAGAAGTGAGGAAGGATAAGGGGTTAAAAAAAAAAAAAGAAAAAAAAGGAAGGGGGTGGATGGAAAAGACAGTTGTATTTTCAGATCCTGTTAAATCTGAACCTACTCTGATGAAGGCACCATCATGTACAACAAACCCAACCTCCTGCAGAGATTAGGAGACACTGTCCCTCTTTAAGACCTTTCACTGAAAGAGATTAGCAGTTTTAAAAAATATCTAGATTATTATCTTCATTACAGATAAGAAAACAAACAAAAACATTGAATAGCTCATTCAAGATTAACAGCTAAGCAGGAGCAGAAATGGGGCTTGAACTTAATGAGTTTTATTAGCTCCTGTAGGGCCATCCCCATTGGCGCAATGGGTTAGGACACAGCACTGCAAGCTAGTGGCAGCCACCTCAGTGCAAGTTCAATCCCCAGTCCTGGAGGTGACCCACATGGTGTAGCGGGCCTCTCCTGTCTCGCCCGCTGCTCCCTTCAGCAGTGTACTTTGTCGATCTGCCCTCTCTGACTCTGGTGAATCCTCTCACATCCCCTGCACCTCTGACCTGTACCCCAGTTCTGTATATATAAATAAATAGATCTTTAAAGCCTCTAAATTTGACCACACAGGTCTCTTTGACCACACAGATTTCTTCACAGGCTGGTCAACTCTCCTAAGAAAAAAGGAGAAAAACCTCTGTGACCTTGTTCTGACTGGTAGTTCTCCCAGGAATATTTCACTCCATCTATAAGATACAAGAGAGACTCAGGGGCACTGACAGGATTCTTCATAAGGAATCCTAATGAATCTTATACTGAGATTTTAATTCAATGCTTTAGATTTTCAATCCAGGCCCTAGGACAGTAAAGTAAATGATTTCCCTAGGAAAGTCTATGCATTTCTTTCTTTCATGGGGTATGTTTTAAATGGAACAAGTTATTCTACACCATCAATAACTGTGTTGGGGACTCAAATGACAGAGCTAACACTCTTGCAACCGCCCCAAGTTACTTGTTTAATCTCTGTACTTCAGTTTCTTCATAGGATTAATAATAGGTCATCAACACTTAGCTCATTGATTTGCTGTGATATTAAATGATATTAAGTAAACAGTGCACGTCAGAGAAAAAAAACACTTACAAAAGCAGTAACAGGTAAATAAATGCCTGTCAGTTCCCTCCAGAGCAAATGACTTTGTTTCAGGTTTACAGAGATTGTGAAAGGCCCTAATGTAGTCTAGCTCAAACATGTATCAGAAACACTTGGAGCATTTGCAGAAACACCCATTGTTGGCCCACACCTCAGAGTTTCTAGGGCTGGGGTGGGGAAGGGAATCTGCTTTCAAACAAGTTCTCAGGTGAGGCAGCAGCTGCTAATCTAGGGGCCAGGCTTTGAGAACCAAGTTCTAGTACTTACAGAAGCTTAGGCTAAGACTGGTTTAGCATACTGGCCAACGTCACACAGAGCCAGGGCTGAGCTCTGAAGAACACTGACGCCCAGGCCAGTGTTCTCTACTTAGTCAGAGGTTCTTCCCTGACCTGTCAACTCTGGTAAGAAAAGAGAAGAAAAACCTCCTGGTCTTGTTCTAGTAAGTTCTAACTGGTACTTCTCCCAGTATATTTCACTCCAAGTACAAAAAAGTACAAGAGAGACTGAGGAATACAAGTTCCTCCCAGACACAGTGGTGGGTTCTAGGCCCCTGAATGGATCCGTACCTTCATCGCTGTGTGGAAGAGCTTTCCCACATTGGTGTAACAGCCACTAGAGAGTTGATTTCCTGCCATCCACTTGAGAGCGTCCTGGATGTTCTTTTCGTCAATGAAGATGAATTTCTGAGCTTGGCCAAAGCATTTGGTGACAAAGGCTGTCAGCCTACATGGATAAAGCAGGAATTGTGGTATGAAGGGAGATTTGCTGGCCAGGGTGCAATAAATCTTTAGTTTACTCTGGTGGATAAATCCAGAAGGGGAGTAGGAGACATGAAAGGGGATGAGAATTGGAGAGACAAGGCCATGGAGGAGAGTGAAGGCTGCATATGAGGCTGAAAGACCCAGTGTTAAAAAGGCAAAGGCCACTGTGCAAGAAGCAGGGAAGGAAGAGGTCAAGGGCCAGTTCCGTAAGTGTCCAGAACAAAGCCCTAAGGTACAGAACTCACTGAAAACTGGGCAAAGTTACCATGTATTTCCATTTCCATCCTGCTCCCCAAAGGCACTGTAGGAGCCATTGCTGTGTTTGTATATTAGTTCCTGTTGGTACCCTGGAAAAACAGATGTGTTTTTAAATCACAGTATCAACTTCAAAAAAACATCACAGCATTTTCAAGAATGTGGGGTACTTCAGGGACTGGAACTTCCCTGTATCTTACCAACCTATCATAGCCCCAATGAAGGAATTCAAGAACCATTAAGCTGACTCACCTTTCTCTAGGAAACCCACTGCCTGAGACCTCATTTCCTCAGTCAGCTGCCCTGATTTCTCCAGGTACTGCAAGACATAGATGATCGGAGCAAACATGACCATGTTCTGCTCGCCACAGCCACTGGGCATCTGCACGAGGTTGTCTAGGTTCTGTAGGGCTGTGCCCATGATATCTCCTGGGATCCAAAAGGAGAGAGAAAGTAGGTGCTGGTAGAAGAAGGAACCCTTAAGTGATGATCTTCCTTTAACCAACTTGCATTAACTATCACTTAGTGAGATCCTTATGTGGCCTGGGAGACAACAGCAAGCCACACCCAGTTCCATAGTAGCTTCAGCTGCTCCCAGAAAGACATGTCACTGGATCTGATGAGTGATGTAACAAACTGTAATATTGAGACTCAATCTCTAAGTTCCTCCTTTGCATAGAAATATATCACCTTCCAAATGACCAGCTTCCTCCCAAACTCATATAATCCTGATATCCTTTCCCATAGACTTCATAAGCCAGTTGTTGATGTGATTCCTTAACAACTACATTTAGCCACTGAGTTCAATTCAAGTTTATAAGTATGGTGCAGGAGCTGTACTAGGAACAGGACTGAAAAGGTCCTGACAAGGAGCTCACTACAAACGTGGAAGATAGACACAGTGAGCTTTAATCCAACACCAGAGGTGCTATACCAGAGGTATGAATCTCACATGGTCAAAATGGGGAGATTTTAGGGTCCTCCCTGATGGCACAATGGATTAAAGCACAGCACTGCCAAGCTAGCCAAAGCCACTTCAGTACCAGTTTGATCTCCAGCCAGGGAGGTGACCCATGTGGCACAGCAGACTTCTCCTGACCTGTCCACTGCTCCCCTCAGCAGTGTACTTTGTTGATCTGCCTATTATGCTCCCCTCTCTGTTTGTCTCTGGTGAATCCTCTTAATTCCCCCTGCACCACTGTCCTGTACCACAGTTCTGTATGTGTAAAAAGTCTTTAAAAATGGAGAAATTTTAAATGAAAGCAGTCTTGGGAAGAGGTAAAAATAAAGAAAGAGGCCCTCCCTGGTGGCAAAGCGGGTTAAAGCACAGTACTGAAAGGTTAAAGCCACTTCCGCATGAGTTCAATTCCCGCCTGCCCTGGAGGTGACCACATGGTGTGGCAGACCTCTCCTGACCCACCCACCACTCCCCTCAGCAGTGTACTTCATAGATCTGCCTGTTCTGCTCCCCACTCTGTCTCTGGTGAAGCCTCTTGCTGCCCCTGAGCCTTTGGCCTGTACCCCAGTTCTGTATGCACAAATAAATAAATCTTTTTGAAAAATAAAAACAAAAATAAAGAACCTAACATTTATACAGCTTCTATTATAGATGGTGTTGCTGAGAACTTTATATTTAATCTTCTCCTCAGTACTGAGGGGCTTGCTATTATCATTGTCTTACAGAAAGGGAAAGAAGGACTGGCATTTTGTACTAACTTACTCAAGGACACATGACTAAGAAATGGCAGAACTGGATCCTAACCCCCTATGACACACTTTTTCAAGCTCAAGCTTTTTCACTCCCTCCCTCTCCTTGCCCACAGGAATGAAGTATCCTGTTTATACACATGTGATTGTATCTTCCACTAACTGTTCTCATTTTCTAAATTGTTGTTGCAAACATTTTGTTTCTCTCCAGTTCCACCTAAATATGTATCAGACTTCAATGACCTTTAACTTCCTCCCATCCAAACTCTTTTCTGTATTTAACTGGAGTATATGTCTACTCCCATGTGAGCTTTTACCTACAGGCTGTTCTTGCCTAATACATAAAACAAACTCTTCTTCCTTCAACACTTCTGATCTACTACACCTCCCTTCAGAAAGGCACATATGTCCCACCATGCCACACCTTGGCAGCCTCTGCCCTCAATTCCCCTTCTGAGCCAAGAATCTGGCTACTCACCCAGAACTGTAACATAAGCCTTGGTTGAATCAGGAACAACATCCTCTGGGAGCTCCAGGGAGATGGATTCTGAAGCCACTTTTCCTGTGAGACACAGAATAAAGTTAGACAATAGAAGGTGGAAATGAGAGAGGTTCTCAAACACAAACCATAGAAAACTTGCCCATAATCTAAAGCTTTCTGTACCTACCATTTTTGGTGGGGCAGAAAAGGATTTTTTAAAACCTCTTGATGATCCTTGCAAAATAAATTCCAAAGAGAGCCATAATTGTGTGATACACGTTCTCTTCTTCCTCCTGTCTCTCAGCTAATTGGTCCCACTAGGGAAGGCACCCCTAGACTCTCCTACCCCCTTTGTCCTGCATATTACTCCTCTTGCCTGAGAAAATTTGTTTCCTAGGAAATTGTCACCAACAACCTCTCCCTGTGTTCACTCACCTTTTGGGCACAGCAATGAGCTGTGTGTCTTCTCCACAAGGACTCCTTCAGGCTGACGTGAAGAAAGAGAAATTGATGAGAACAAGAAAGATGAGTGTCAGGGCAGGTGGCACAGGAGTAGGAGGGAGGAGTGGGAAGAGGAGGAAGCTGTGCTTCAGAGCTTCTCTCAGCTGGAGAGAAAGAACTTCTCTTTGAAGCTTGAAAGGACACTTCAACTCAGGGATGAATTGCTCAGTAAACTTCTTTCTGCTCATGGACTGGCACTAAGGACAAGTTTCCACTAAGGACAAGGAAACTTCTAAGAGGTAGGCCCACAATTTGGTTCTTTGGGATGAGAAAGAAATAAAGCAGCTAATGATGATGGTAGGCATTTAAAGAAGAGAAACAAATATTCATTGAGTGTCTGCAGGGACCAGGCACTGGGTAAGCACTGTCATGGACCATGGATATGGGTTAAGCAAATGGCTAAGGGCAGAAAGAGGTCAGAGTAGGGGAAAGGTGAGCTACCTGCTTGGAGCTAGAGTAAGACCACTGTGGGAGACCATTGTGAGTAGTCACACCAGGCACCCCTGGGGTGGTTGCTGTCTCTTCCACTAAAGCCAACCTGGCAGAAGTCTCACCTTGACCAGAACCGATTTGATGAGTGTGTCACTTCTGCCTTTTTCTGGAACAAATGGTTTCTGGCCTGCACAAAGTTCATTGCTATCCAGAATTGTAGTACTAATAGTAAAGTTTACATGACCTGAGAAGAAAGCAGAAAGGAGTGCATTAGCCCAATTACCAGTGGTACCAATAGGTCTCGTCCCCTTGAGACCAGTGAGTGCTCTTAAACTCCATGGCATATCAGTTGCCTGAGGATCTTGTTAATACGAAATGGTTCAGTATATCGAGGGCAAGGCCCATAATATACATGCCTAGTAAGCTTCCAGGTGAGTCGGAGATGCTGATCCAAGGGACCCCAATGACCCAGCATCCTGACACTTATTACCCCTTGCTCAGTGGCTACAGCTAGCAACTTGTTTCTAGTGAAAAGGGTAGAGCAGAAGTAATGAGATATCATTTTTAGATGATAAAAAAGACAGGAGTTTGTGTTTCTTTTTCTTGAACCACTCACTTTGGAGGAAGCCAGATGCCATGTCATGAGATAGCCCAGTGGGAGATTTGTGTGATAAGAACTGAAAGAATCACTAGTCAACAGGATAGGCTGCCAACTGAACCTTATGTCTAACAACCCATGAGGAACAGAGTTTTGGGCATGAGCTGGAAGGTGGATCCCTTCTTGGTTGTCAGACAAGAACAGAGTCCTGGCTGACAGCTTGATGGGAACTTCCTGAGAGACTTTGGGCCAGAGGCACCCAGCTAAACCAGACCAGATGACTGACCCTTGGAAACAGTATTAACAAATGCTCATTCCCTTAAGCTACTAGGTTTCAGGGTAATTTGTTAAGCAGCAGTAGGTAACTAAGACCCAAAGACCATGATTTTGAGCTGCTAGGATGTAATCCATGAGCAAACAATATTCACAGGTTAGAGTGGTGGTTAAATAAACACTAGAGCAGTTGGTGCCTGGCTCATAGTAACTGCTTGGTTAGTAATATGACCATCTACCTCTTCCTTGTCTTGGCATAAATATGAAAGGTTCCTTCTTTCACACTTAAAATAGTTCAGTTTGGATGGTTCTTTTGGTCATTTATCAAAGGGTAATTGCTGATTTATTTATTTATTCTTTAAATTTTATTTATTTGTTTATTTATTTATTTATGCAAGAACTGGGGTCTAAGGGCCCTCCCTGGTGGTGCAAGGGGCTAAAGCACAGCACTAGGAAGCTATTCACAGCCATTGCATAAATAACTAAATCTTTTATAAAAAAAAAAAAAACTGGTGTACAGTCCAGAGATGTGGAGGCAGGTGGAGGATGGGGGGTGAGAGGATTCACCAGAGGTAGAGTGGGGAGCAGAACAGACAGACTGATTAAAATACACTGCTGAGGGGAAAACAGGGAGGACAGGAGAGGTCTGCTGCACCATGTGGGTCAGCTCCCTGGCTGCTGGGGATTGAACTCATGCTGCAGAAGCTGGCGATAGCTTGATAGCACTGAGACTTTAACCCCTATGCCACCAGGGAGGCTCTGCTCATTGATTTAAAACACACTCTTGGGACAGCGAAAAACAAAGGTAAAGAAGAAAGAGGAAATTAAACAAAGGCAGTAGAGGAAAGTACAGGGTTCTCAATCCTGAGCGCTCACTCTGTGCTTTTCTTATCCAGTTACCACTTCCTTCTCTTACCCAGTTTGATGGCCGTGATATTCCAGTGATAGGTTTTTGCTTCATCAGCACAGAGGCAGCTGGAGGCCTGAGACTCTGCCCATGATTCCAGCTGGTACTCATCTGATTCAGCCAGGCTGGTTTGAACCTGAAGAAAATATTTAAGAGATAAAGGCTATGAATAAAGGAGATAGCACACAGAAGATTAGGGAAAAGTGGGGGCTGAAACAGTGATACTGTACCCCTTTCCTAGGGAAAATTGGTATGTTTCCAATCTAGGGACAAACTTCTGATGGGAACTGGGGGGAAGGGAGTGTGATTCCAGGACTAATACCTATATCCTCAGCTCTTACCCTGATGCAGTTCTTTAGATAATTGAAGACAGTGGCAGTAAGACGAAAAGATTCCCCACGAATGACTGAATAAGGCAAGGTCAGATCAACAAAGAATGGCTTGAATGCAGTTAGTCCAACAGTGGGTGAGAGACCAAAGCCCCTGGACTCGGAGGTGCAGAACATCATGGCCTTCCACTGGGTGATGGTGTCAGGAACCGTAACATGGACAGCCTCCTTCCCCGAGTGGCTGTGAGAACCCAAGAATTCGCATGAGGCAGACAACAGCAGGAAGGGGGCATTTGGGAATCAAAGTACAATTTCATGCAGAAGTGAATTATTGGTTGTATATTGAGGGAAAGGCAACAATGGAGAGAGTCATGAATCCCAGAGTGTGAGCCATAGGGCACAGATATGGATGAGAGTGTTCCTGAGTATGTGGGGGTGGGGGGCAACATATGTGCTGACACTTTTGAAACAGAGGGTAGTGTCCCCTGAACCCAAGAAGACATGTGTTTTTTTGGCTGGTCAAAGGAGTGGTAAGCAATGGGCCTGAACTGAACTGACGTGCATGTGAGACAGTGAGTCTGTATGGGCTGCACTGTCTGCAGTAATTATGGTGACAATGTGCGTCTGTGGACTTATCGTCCATGGCTACTTAAGAATTCTGGGAAAGAAACAAGTTCTCCTACCCCCATTAAACTTTCTTGGCTTGAAATTTAGATTAAATAAAATGATCTGAGCTCACTTGCGACTCCCCCCATCTCCTGTAGACACTTGGCACACGTTTGATACATCACTCACCCAATAGGAAAAAGATCCCAGAGCCAAGTCTCTGGGAAGTACTGGCGGACCTGAGAACCCTCTGACCCAAAGGATGATGATGACGATGAGCTGAAACCTCCTGGCTGACGACCACCAGCACTCGCTGGGAGATCAAGAAAAAGGGAATCTTAGAAAATGAAGGTTTCTGTTATAAGATAAACTAAGGCAGAGCGACTACTCAGAAGACATTCAGAGTGAAGCAGAGACCATCCAATTAGCAGTAGGAAGGAAGAATGCTGAGGAACTGTTTACAAGGCCATGAAGGGAAAAGACAGAGATGGAGGCTTGAGCAGGAAGTGAACAGCTGCTGGCTTCAAAAGCCTTCCCCATAGAGATCTTGGGAAGCTGCCTGCTTCTATGACCCAAAATTCATTATCATTCCAAGTTAGAGGCTCTGTACAAGAACAGGAGGCACAAAGGGAGCCTGCAGAGTCCCATGAATCAAGACATCTCAATGAACCCACAAGCCATGGCGATTGCTCACCTCCATCTGCGAGGCTGTGTTTTGAAGACCAATGGCTGCAATCTACTGGCTTCTTGATTTTGGCATTGGACAGCACCTTCAAGCCCATGTCCTGATTGGCACCAAAGAGAGCAGAAAATGAAGGCTTAAGGTGGGCGCCTCTCTTGCCACAAAGGGTACTGCTTAGAAATTCCACCCTCAAAAGGTTGAACCCAGGCAGTCTTTTCTTATTATTTGTGACCCAGTGGTTTTACCCAGAACTCAGTTACCAAGATAGGTTCACTTCTGTCCCAACCAGTGTGAAGACTCTCAATTAAACCCATTTCAGTATTAAATGTGTTCTGTGGGTCTTCTACATAGTCCCCATGTCCTTAATTCTTTAATTTAGACTGCACTTTCTGGTGGCAGGGGCCACTTCAGCTCAACCAGCATAACAAAAGTACCTTGGGTTTAGTGACGCAGCAGGCAAGAGAGCAGCACCTGACTTCAGTGACCTCCTGGCCAAACGTTGGCCCCAGTTCATCGGATAAAATAGGCGCACTCTCTTATAGTAATACTAAGAGGCCTGGGGGCTGCTTTCCTCATTTTCCTCTGGACAGATCCCATGGAAACCAATGTTTGGGGAACCCAGGCAGAGAAATAGGGGTGCAGCTCTTGCAGTGCTTCTCTTGCTGTGTAGCTGGGTAATGCCTTCAAGCGCAAGGATCAGGGATGCTCCCTTACAGATATGAGTTTCTTTCAAGATTTCACCCCTGCCAATGCCCACATGTGACTCTGTTCTTTAGATAAGGACTTTCTCCCCCCTCACTCCCCCAACCCTAGCATTTCTGTAAGAACAAAATAGGTAAAATATCTACCCGGAAAAGGCTGAAAAGGTCTGTGCCTTCAGAGCGCCAGGGCCGCCAGATCATTGAGCGCTTGCTCCATTGCTCTTCAGGCACCGGGTCAGTGAGGGGCTGTGAAGGGTCCCATGGGCTGGACATGGGACACTCATCGTATTCAGCCACCTGGTAGGGGTAGTAACCATACCAGTATGGGAACATTCCATACACCTGAAATAAGAAGAGGGGAGAAACAAACCCCTGACAAAGTGAAATCAGTTAAGAAGCTTCTCTAAGGTCCTGGTGCCACTGTTCACTAGTCTCACATTATTTCTCTTCATTCCTCCACAATTCTTCCTCATTTTATTCCACCCTAACCTCTTCCTTTCTATAAACTTTAACTTCTACCTGATCTTCCCCATAATCTGTCTCCCTTCCCTCCTAACTCATCTTCTTCCCTTATCTCTCTGAATATATGAAGCCCTTTTGGAGGAATAATTCTTCCTTCCTTTCTACACCACTTTTTCTATCACCTCATGCTGGGACAGCAATTCCCTAAGTCCTTTCCCACTCCCTGAGGCCCAGCTCTATCTTAATGTAGCCTGTCTTCCCTGTCATCCCCTCCACTGGCAGCCCACTCACAGAGCTGTTGCTCAGTTCTCTCTCCGGTCTAAGGAGTAGGACGCTTTCATCCACTGCCCGGACTGCACACAAGGACTGAGGAGTTGCCTGAAGCTGAAGTTCCACATCTCCTCCAGGAAGCTGCTGAGTAGGTGAGAAGCTGAGGGAAACCTGGCAAAGGGAAAAAATGTAATTTGGGGAACAGGTTAGCTGGGAGAGAGGAGGAAAAACCTGCAATTTGGATCATCAGTACATCCTATAGCTATGCTACCCAGCCTGCTCCTTCCTTACTTATGAGAGGGGGGAGGAGAGAAAGAAAGGAGTGGGGAGAGAGGGAACATATGGACTAGTTATTAGGAACATGTGATTTCTCAACATGACAAAAAAAAATAGCAGGAGAGAGACATTCTGAGAAAGTAGAAGAAAGATCTAAACACAAGACCCAACTTCAATATTAACTCATTTCCCTGCTCCTCTTATCTCAACCCCAGCACACTTATCTCTTTATGCCCAGGTCTTTTTTTTTCACCTCTTCAGCTGCCATTTTACCTGATTGTCAAAGCACATCTCTACTGAGAACTGAATTTTGTCAGCTATAACACCTCCTCTGGGAACGATGGCATAGACCAGCAGAGAAGGGTCAGGAGCTACACTGGAAGTGAAGGTCAATGAGAGAGAGAAGGATCCCTTGGGTCCTGAAAGAGAAGAGGGACATACAGATTGAGAGTGGACACTCGCCTCCCAAGGACTTCCAGCCAGCAGTCTTCCTGTGTGAGTTACTTCTCACGCTCCTGTTCTACATGTATTGTTAGTATTGTTCTGACTGCTTCTATGCATAAGGACCATTTCAGGGAAGTTTAAAATACACTTGTCCTCTTTCTAGAGAAGCATGAACACTCACCTTTGCTCCAGTTCATTTGTTTCTGACCTTCTGTCACCAAACTCCCTTTCCCTGTTAACTAAGGAAGAGAAAAGAAAGTCAGCAGGGGCAAAAAAGCTATGGAGCATTAGCCTTGCCCTTTTTCTGAGGCATCCTGCAGCTCAGCAGGAGAGGATGCTTTTCAGGCCTTTGCAGAGCCTGGGCCCACACTTCACAGGGCCTCTTCTTGCTGGCCAAACACAGGACACTTCCAAGATCCTTCATGACCTGCCCGTAGGAGGTGGTCCTGGGAGGCAGAGACAGATGGGAGGAGAAAAAATCCTCACCATCCAGTGGCCAGAATAGAAACTAGTCTTATCAGCAGATAACTGCCCACCATTTCTTGAACATTTCAGGATTTATTCTCCTATAATTTTGTAATACAACATGAACAAACATCCATCCTCACCACCTTTTCTTGTTATCACTCAATCTGTGTCACTCAAGCCTATGGAAATGCGTATACCATAAACTCTCTGGAGCCTTCTGACTTTTGATTTTCCAGAAGAGAAATCTCCTTCTCTATCACCTGTTGAGCTCACTTGAAACCCAATTCTTTGAAAATGCTTCTAAGCAGTATGTCACCTGAGACTCCATTCACTGCTCTGTGACTGTTTGCTCAGACATTCTGACCAGCAGCCCCACTGGCCTCATGGAGCCCAACTCCACTTCCCCACAGGCCTCCCCACAGTTGCCTGTGTTACCCCTCAGCTTTAATGCCCACCTAGCCCACCTCAGCCTCAGTCTCAGGATAATTGTTTTAGCTCTATGAAGACACTAGCATGACCTAGTAGGGAGAGATTCTCCCATAAAATGTGACTAGTCCAACTGCATTTAGTATAAAATATATTTTTTGTTTCAAAGGCAAGAAACTGAGCTGAAACAAAGATTTTAAAATGATCTGTTCATAATTTATATTACTGCATGTTGATATGATCATGTTGGATATATTAGTTTAATAAAATATATTTTATAATGAACAATTATATACCAGAGATATTTTACAGGGGTGGAGTGGGGAATGAGATCAAAAATGGTGGGGGGAGGGAAGTGCACTGGACTGTGGTGATGGCACATGGGTGATCTGGTGATGGGAAGCCCACGGGGATTACAACTGAGATGGAAAAAGGCACAAAATGATGTAAAAATAAACTATTATATTATTTAAAAACTATATATATATTTTTTAAATGTTAGTTTCATCAGGTTTTTTTTGTTTGTTTGTTTGTTTACCTTTTGAATGAGGTTTCTAAAAATTTTAAGATCACCTGTGTGTTTTCCATTCACTCTCTGTCTGGCTGTCCAGTCCACTCTCTGTCTGGCTGTCCAGTCCCCTCTCTGGCTCACTCCTTGTTCCCTTTCCCTGACACACTTTCACCTCTCCTCATTCCCAGTCTCACATAGTAGGTGAAGATAAAGTCCTGGTTGGCGTTTGCATCAGCTGGGTCAATGTAATAGTCCACCAGCACTTCCTGAGGCTGGCCACATCTCAAGGTGCCCTTCAGCTGGCGGATGCCAAGGAAGCTGCGAGTTGTGTTGTAAAAGGGCCGCAGGTACAGGTAGGCATTTTGATAGTAACGAGGCACCTGCTCTGGATTATATACCATGTCTTCCATTTGGAACCTTCCCTGAGAGAAAGAGGAGATCTTTTAAGTGTGCACATTATATTAACCCCATGGGCTCGTTATGATTTTTGAATAAACCTCTTCAAGTCTTCACAGCCTACAAACAACATTTGGACATTTCATCAGAAGTAAGTCAAGGGCGTTTGAGAAATCCATTATAGTGGTATGTGCTGCAGCTCTTTGGTATATAGGGGAATGAAGCAAGTGAATTATACTGTCAAGCAAGGAAAACCGTAAATGACATACCTTCACAGAGGCCTAGGGGATGGGTAAACATGACCAAGATTATATATCTCAAGCATAAAAACAAGTAAAGAGGATAATAAGATTGGAAACAATTCTAAGTAGAGTGATTTGTTCCTACAGTCAATGAGCCACAAGGCAAATTGTATGTGTTTGCTCCAGTGGTGTGGCTGAATGACCCCAACCCTTATCGTGCAATCCCACAGGCTGGTCTTGGGCCTACAGCATGCCTTGGGGGTGGAATATGAACCTCTGTGAGATAACAGAGGCTTGGAAAAGTCCTTGTACATCAGCTTTTCCTCTGGTACCTGGTCATTGCTGTGAGATCATACCTGTGCTAATGTGCAGGAGCATGAGAGTCACAAGACGTCCCAGCAACTGCAAGCTGCTGGTCCACCTACCTAGAGAGACATCCACCTGGATCAGCAGAGGTGTTTTCTCACTAGATAAGGAGATGCAAAACCATCAACACTATCAGCTGTATAACACTAACATTTTGTAGTTGTTTGACAAACAGCATTGTGTGGAAGTTGATTACTAATACAAGTAGACTTCTTTATATACTATCTACAATCTAGGATTCTTTTTGTCATTTTTAGGAGTAATGGGGAAGGAAGAAGAGAGGAAGAGGAGGAAGAAGATGACTCTGAACCATTTTTCTGCCTTTCTTTGATTTCAAACATAGGATCAGGTTGAGATGGAAATAAGTTATAAGGTAAATGAAAAATAGTAATTTTGATTTGAAGACCCATTTATCTCATTGATTTAAAAAAATAAAACAGGGCCCTCCCCAGTGGCACAGCAGGTTAAAGCACAGCATTAAGAGGCTAAACCCACTTCTGCATGAGTTCGATTCCCTCTTGCCCTGGAGGTAACCACATGGCGCCAGACCTCTCCTGGCCCGCCCGCTGCTCCCCTCAGCAGTGTACTTCATCGATCTGCCTGTTCTGCTCCCCACTCTGTCTCTGGTGAGGCCTCTCGCCACCCCTAAGCCTCTGGCCTGTACCCCAGTTCTGTATGTACAAATTAATAAATCTTTAAAAAAATAATAAATAAATAAATAAAACAGAAACAGGAAAAGTTTTCATGAGTGAAGGAGATGGAATTACAAATGGGGGGGGGGGCAGGGAGAAAGAAACTGAACAATTCTAAAATGTTTCTCCAGGGAAGCCTCCCTTGCTGGAAGCTGGTCCTCCAGCACTCACCTCCAGAGAAATGTCCGTCCCATTCCAGTGAGTTGTGTCCAGCTTGAAGGTGGCAAGGCCATCGTTGTCAGTGACCAGGGTCTGGTTGATGGTTCCATTTGTGCCATAAATCACTAGAAACACTGGATGATTCTTGAGGAGGGAATCATCATAGCCCCTGACCCTGACCTGAGGGTGAAGGCATTAGGAGAGTTAGGATTGGAATAGATGTAGTGTGAGGAAAAGTGAGGTGATGATAGAAGCTCTAAGACTACATTCCAGAACAGATTTTAGGAAAGATAATTTTCAAAGGTAAACCCTAGGGTGAGTTAAGGGTAAAAAACTGGTATCTATGAGGAGTAGAGACACAAAGTAGAGTAACCTGGGGAAAAGTGTTTGCTAAGCAGCAAATGGAGCTTTAAGGCCCTTCATTTGTGCAGCCCCCTCACCACTACCCCCCCCCAGCTCTGTGCATTATGTGGCTTTCATTTTGTTCAAAAGTCCTTTTCCACTCCCAAATTCCACAATCCTTTTGCTCAAAGAAAATCTGGATCTACTCTTTGTCTATAAAATGTGGGTCTATCATTGTGTTGACCAGTTACTAGGGAAGTGAGGAAGAGAAACCAGAGAGAGGGGGAGATTGTTCAATATCATGAACAAGACTATAACAAGGACATCTATAGATCTCTAAAGAAAATGCTTACGAGCTAAAAGTGGTTGTCAAAGATATGATATTAACCTTGCCTAGATGCAGGATTCCTGGCTAGATGATTTTTCCAGAAAGTTTGCAATTCTAAAATTCAAAAATTTTGACATATGCTGAGCCCTTGACATTAGGAAGGGCACTGAGGGCACATTAATATTCAAGGCAAATTCCCTGTGGAATCAAAGATAGCAAGGTGATAAATTATATACTAGGAATGTAGGGTTCAATTATCTGACCAATTGCTAGCTATATAAGCTTGGGAACATCACTTAACCCCTCTGGGCCGCAGTCTCCACATCTGTAAAATGGAGCCAGTGATAGCATATGCCTCAATGGAGTGTCATATAGACTGAACAAGTGGATCTGTGCACAGTACTAAGAACAGTGGTGTGTCAGCTATTATGTGTCTATAGCGAGATGGCAACAGAGGATAGTTAAGCACTTTTCCTCTTTGAAAAGGCAAGTTTCCACATACCTTCCCATGGAAGGGGAAATTGGGGTAATAAAAATTATTGGTGTCTTCAAAGGTCATTGATCCTATCTGTGAAGAAATGTAGACCTCCCGAGTGGTATTGGCCTCCACTCCTGCAGAAGGAAAGCAGATGTGTGTTGATCTCAACACCTGATTATCATCATACCTGGACTAACACAAAGTCCCTGAAAACATAGCCTGCCAGAAGTATAAGGCTGAATATATTTCTGGTCAAAGAGCCACGCTTTTGGGGAAATGAGTGGATGGCAAGGTCGCACCCAATTATGAATGAGGGCCAGACTTGAACCCTTTGCCTGGGTTTGAACCTGGTACAACCCTTTACCTTTCTCTTTTCCTTTTTCTAAATTGAGGTGAAATTGTGGTATGACAGTAAGTTACAGGTGCGTACCACTCAGTGAGCCAGGGAGAGCACACTCACCTGTCCCTTCCTCCACCACAGTTGCTACAATATTGATGCTCTGACTGTACATGTAACCAGTGAGGTTGAAGGTGGACATGTCCACAACAGCTGAGAAGCATCCTGCTTTGTCCGTCTAGTGAGGCAATCACAGAGAAGGACACTGAAATGATGAATTACCTAATTTCTACATCGCAAAATGTGCTATAGAGGGAAACAATTCTCAGGTTCATACTTCTTTTTGACCATCATTAAGACAGAAAAACTCTCTTGTAACATGGAGTGGGCACCTGCACACACAGAGTCATGAAGTAACTCTGATGCTCCAAGCTATAAAAGGGAAAGAACTAACTCCAAAGAGGAACACTATCTCACAAGGCTTTGAGTTCGTTTCTTTATGCCAAAGCAGAATCTAAAAACTTTACCTAATTAGGACAAAAAACACAGCTTTGTTTATTGGACTAAGGTGATAGTTGTGCAAAATGTTTTCTACTTTGGACCTTTGACCACTTTTCTATATCCACGTTTGCTTCTTGACACTTTAGGACATATGAATTGAGTTCCTTCCCTACATCCCACTTACTCACCTGTCCAGAGAGTTTCTTGCATTTGTCTGGGAGCTGTTCCTGTTCTCCCTCTGGGTGCCAGTAAGTGTAAGCCTTCTGACATGCAGATACCTGCACTGCCCCCAGCACGGGCTTCCCATAGGTGTACCTGGCCCGGGGAGTAGGTACAGAGGACTCAGAGCTGTTCTTGATTCCACTCCCCCCCTCTGAAAGTGCACTGACACTCTACCCTTTGCTTCCCACCTTTCTTCAAAGGCTTGGAGTCTTGCCCGTCCCCAGTAAGTATCACTCAAAGGATAGAAATAGATGATAGTCTTTTTCTTTACTCCTATTTCTCCCTGGAATTCAATGTTCTGCACAAAGCAGATACTAAATCACTAATGCTGACTGAGTGAGCAGTGGAAAGAGCAGAAACAATCAGAAAATGTGTTCTTAGAAACTCTGGCAACATAAAATAGCCCAGATTTTGATGACTGCATCTATCATCTCTCCCCTAACACTTCTCCTAGGCTATTCTCAATGTGGCTATAACTGCCACCAGACCCAGACTTGATTCTTACCTGCAACAAATTTTTACTGAAAAAGATTCCTCCATAGTCGATAACTGCTTGGGCTCCACCACCTCCACCTTAAATTTGGGCAGCACTGGAAACAGTGGAAAGAGAAATGAAAAGGCAGGGGACAAAACCAGCAATAACAAAATCAAGTTCTTCAAAACAATAAATTATTAAACCAGTAAATGTGTTGATGTATTAAATACAAAATCATTTGAGTAACTGATTGAATGACTGAGTTAGAGGGGCACTCTCGGGGTGGCAGGCTCGTGAAGTTATTAGCTAGGTTAGCACTGATTCAAAACTGAATAGTCGATTGTCCCATATCTCAGCTAATGTTGAGGCTAGACGATGCCCACACTTGGACCGCTCAGTGTCCCACCTACCATATTCTTCAACACTGAAGGTGCCGAAGGTCTTGCCCTCAGCCACTGCTACAGTGTAGGTGCCCAGTGTAGCCTCCGGGGCCAGCTGGAAGGACAGGTCCACGATGCCTTGCGCTGGCTGCACTTCCAGCCACTGTGCAATCCTGTTGCTGTTTGGATCCTGTGTCCAGTAAAACAAAACCGCATGATGGACCTGCCAGCTTGAGCCCATTCTGCTCTGCAAAAGCAGGTAAGGAACTCCACCTGCCCTTCATGACCCTGTGGTCTGTGTCTGGGACTACAGCTCACTGCATTATTTCTAATTTCCTTCATTACTGAATGAGATACAGACCTCATTTGGGAAGAAAAGGGTCCCAATGGGTTTAAACAATCAGACTGAGTTCTGTAAAGTCTTGTCAGCTTACCAAAAGGGTTTATTCAATCCACGGTCCCTATTAAGGGACAGTGCTGGGGAGTTTGTAAGATAAACAGAAAGACAGACCATTCGATGGGAAAGTGGAGGAGAGTGCTAATTGCCTTCTGAATCCCTTCCCTTCTGAAGGAACTTCAGAATCTCTTTCTAATCCCTTCCCTTCTGAAGACTTCTCACAACTGTTAAGTGTCTGTGATAATAACTTTTATAAAATACTTCGAGGGTATAGAACCATGCCTACTTGAATTGGCCTGGCATGGAGGAGTTAAGGAATCAAGAGAGTGTGATCACAGCAGAGGCTGGTGTCTTTACCTGCAGAGGTTTGGGGCCCACAGCACTGGGGGCGCAGGCAAGACCACTGCAAGAGAGGGACTGTGGGCACTCAGAGCCTGGTGGAGCTGTGGGCACTCAGAGCCTGGCAGAGCTGCAGGCTCCCAGGCAACATCTCAGAGTTGCTGCTAGCTTCAAGGTTTACCTAAATTCTCATTCCTCCTGCTCCACAACTGACAGTAAAGAAAAACAAATTCTACTTACCTGAAGTTCTATCAGGGAGTACTGAAAAGGAAAACCAAAGAATGTGGATTAAGTAGGATTAGCTATGAGAATAAGCTTGCTGAAAGCATCAAGTTCACAAAGCACTCTTTCTTTTCTCCTTTACCCAATCCACTGTTACTGTTTTTAAAAAATATTTTTATTTCTTTATTTATGCTAACAAGAACTGAGGTATAGGTCAGAGGTGGGGGTGTGGGGTGGGGGAGAGAATTCACCAGGCACAGCACAGAAAGAATGACTGAAACACACTGCTGAGGGGAGCAGCAAGCAAGACAGAAGTCTGCTGTGCCATGTGGGTCAGCTCCCTGGCTGGAGATTGCAGTGGCTGGTGAAAGCTTGATAATGCTGAGACTTAACCCCTGGTGCCACCAGGGAGGGCCCCACTCTTCTTTCTAAATGGCTCTTTCTTACCCCATAAGAGTAATAATGGGGCTGGTTCTTGAAGGGAAGGAGAAGAGATTTTTCTCAAAAGGATTGTCAGTCTCCAAAGTATGTGAAGAAATCAAGTATCAGGCACCTCAGTCTCTCTCAGGTTCTGTGACTGAGTTCCCCTAAAGGAAGGTGCTAGCATCAGGAGGTTCCCCAATGTTTAAACCCCTTCTTAAAAGCCAACTATCCCCTGGCCAACTCCTGTACCATTCCAATGCCACTAGGCAGGAACCTTACTTTGGAGCACTGCAAAACAATTTCTAAAAAAAAAATTTCTTTCAGTTCCATCCAAGGTTTGTGTATCATTTCCTCAAAAAAGTAGATGCTAAACTATTAAGTTCATGGGATAACAGGTATCAAAATATCTACCCCGAATTACTAATTTAAATGGAACAAAGATATGACATTGGGGAAATAAGCCTGTCACCCCCTTAACCAAGTAATCATAATGGGATAATGGGACAAACTGATGGAGATATTTCTGAGATTCACAACATTACCTAGTACTCATTTTACCAAAAATGTTGAACTTAAATCTAGTTAAGACCTCAGACCTACTTTCAGAAGCTAGGAGAACAAGTTAGACTGCACAATAAGGAAATAATCAGACAAATCAAAAAATGTTAAATATTGTGTAAGATAGCAAGTCTTCCTTACAAGCCAATGTCTTTCAGAATGGGGATGTTCTACAAGTTTACCTAATTTGATCTCTCTCAAAAAAGGAAATATGAAAAAGTAAAGGAGATAATTTTAGATTCATAAAAATTAAAAGGATACAATGCATGGATTTGATGGAATTCTAGTGGGAAAAAACACTCAAAGTCATATTGAAACCCCCGATCTAGGACTGGAAATTAATGATCATAAACAATTAATGCTAATTTTCATAGGTACAGTAATGCTATCATAATTATTTAACATAATTCTCTTTTATTGAAATAACATTGCATTAGATGTTTTCAGGAGTGCATAATTCAAAATCAACATGTATATATTAAATCTGCCACTAAAAGTCCAGTTCTCTCCTTTGCCATGTGATTAACCCTTTTCACCAGCATTTACCACCATTTTGGTGTTATAGTCTAAAAGTTTATTGTTTTTTATTATTTAGTGCATTTGTTGCTTGATGTAATCTCTGTATCTACCACACAAGTGACATCATACAGTTTGTCTTTTTCCATATAATTTTTTACAAAGTATAAGAATACCCTCTAAGTCCACCCATATTATTGCAAATGACAGGATTTCACCTCTTTCTTAGCTGAGTAGTATTGTGTTAAATACATATCTCCCTTATAAAATATTCTTTTTAGAAGAAGTATGCTAAAGTATTTAGTAGTACTATATTATAATGTTTAAACTTTTAATGATTCAGAAAGAAAACCTGATAACTAAAACAAGTATGACAAAATGAAACAAAAGTTGAGTCTTGGTGTTAGTTGAAAATTCTAAAAATAAAACCATTGAATATAAAATTGTTGCCCAGGAAATAGATTGCTAAAATATCTAGAATGTGAATATAATTAAAATCCTGGCTAGAGACTGTCTAATCAGTCTCTGACAAAAATAATATAAGGGAATATATATATTCCCTTAAAATGACTAAATGTAATTTAGGTGTGAGGGGTCTCAGGTTACAAAGTTTGGGTCTCACTTGGAAGAAAGAAAGAATAAAATCCAGGCCCTCCCTGGTGGCGCAGCCGGTTAAAGCACTGCACTGAGAAGCTAAAACCACTTCCGCATGAGTTCGATTCCCACCCGCCTCGGAGGTGACCACACGGCGTGGCAGACCTCTCCTGACCCGCCCGCTGCTCCCCTCAGCAGTGTACTTGATCAATCTGCCTGTTCTGTTCCCCACTCTGTCTCTGGTGAAGCCTCTCGCCACCCCTGAGCCTCTGGCCTGTACCCCAGTTCTGTATGTACAAATAAATAAATCTTTAAAAAAAAAAATCCAGATACGGTGCTTGAAGTTTGATTCTTATATCAAATACCACATGATGTTAACCAATGAAGAAGCAGAGTGTCATTAAATACAAATGTCTGCCTTGATATCAAGGGTAATGGCTTTTCAGAAAAGCCAAATGATGAGAGAGAAGTATTAGAGAGAGTTAGCACTTTCCTCCCCCCCCATCTAATGCAATGTTATTTCAATAAAAGAGAATATGTTAAATAATTATGATAGCATTACTGTACCTATGAAAATTAGCATTAATTGTTTATGATCACTAATTTCCAGTCCTAGATCGGGGGTTTCAATATGACTTTGAGTATTTTTTCCCACTAGAATTCCACCAAATCCATGCATTGTATCCTTTTAATTTCTATGAATCTAAAAGTATCTCCTTTACTTTTTCATATTTCCTTTGTTCTTTACTCCTACTAAGTTTGTTCTTTACTCCTACTAATCTACTAGCAACCTTGGACTAACAACTGGGTACAAGGGACAGAGCTAGCATCCAGATGGATCACTGTAACATGGAAAGCAGGTGGGCCAAAGGGGAGAGCTCTGTTTTCTTTGGCTTAGGATACTGGTAGTGGTACTGCTGGGAAGAAGACTTAGAGATGTGTGGAGAAGAGACATGTAAGGGTGGAAATCCCAGCACTCTTCAGTAACTCTCCCTGATTCAGCAGTTAAGTCTAACGAGGTGTTTCATGAGGTCGACCTCCAGGGGGCAGTAGAGTCTAAGATAACTGGCTATGGCCACCCTTGGACCTGAGCTTTTCCTCTTTTTTGGTTCCGGAATCATCAGTCTGTTTTAAAAATAAATGCTTACTATTATACCTCACTCCTGATTAAAAAAAAAAAAGGTAAGTATAATAGTAGAGAGAAAGAACTGATCCTTAAGTTTCATTTGCTTATGAAGGCTAGGTCTCCCTAGTACAGGCAGAACAGGCATTCCCAAGACAATTGAACACATATTTCCAGCTGAGTTCAATCAAGGCCCTGCAGTGTCAGGAGAAACTGTTATTACACCGTCAACTCCCCAGAAGAATGAAGATTGCAGTATTATACAGAGTTAGGGATTTCACTGGAAATAAGTTTTCTGTTGAAGAAACGTATACATGTGGCAGGGCAAACATCTAGTGACTAAGCACCTGTTGGTTGTCTTGAGGCCCCCTCTCCCATTATACCACATTTGCTGTAGAACCCCTATTCATGGAGAGTCTCCATATGTAGGTAATTAAGTTTGTTCTTTACTCCTACTAAAATACTGCTGTTAATTTGTTTGCTTATCTAGCCCAAGAAGACCCCTGAGATATGTGGGGAAATTTCTTCCATGTCCCTACAAATATGAGCTATGACCAAAGGAAAAAGAAGGCAGGGGATCTGAGAAGTAAATATTTCAGAAGCCCATAGAAAAGATATATGTCCTAAACTGAGGTCCAACCTATGATAATCCTTGTGAATCTAAGAATTGACTTTAAAAAAAAAATATTTGCCAAATGCTACCTTTTATTTCTGGCATGTATTTTTCAATGTTGACTGAAGAGAACTGCTTTCTAAATAACCTGTCTCAAAGGAAAGGAAGATGGCAGGGTGGGTATTTCTATTTATTCCATTTATTAAACACTCCTGTATTATATTTGAACAACAAAGTCACTTGCCATTCCTAGAGAGAAAAATCTTGAAGTTTGCAAAAAGCTTCTTTTACAACTGGAGGGAATGGAATCATCTCTTGGGCATGTTAACCTGACAGTGTCCTTGTTTATTAAACTGGGGGACAGACACCGCTGCTTGTTTTTAGGGAAATAGGGGTTGGTTTCCTGAAGCTCCAACCATACCCACTGCAGTCTGCAACTCCCAGGGCCTCCCCTCTTATCACCTAGAGAGTCTCCTCTCCTGTTCCCACCCAAACCTCACCTTGTCATTCACTGGAGCAAAGTTGTTGGTCAGGGTGACGATGCGGAAATGCACTAGGGGGGAAGAGGCAATGTTAGCAAAGGGGATTCTCTCCCCCACCCCTTCAGAATCTTTCGTGCTTCCACCCTTTCTATTTCCACATAAACATTTCTGAGTCAGTGAAACCTCAACAAGTTTTACTCTTAAAAAAAAAAAAAAAAAAACTAGTCAGACAGAGAGGCAAAGCCTCAAATGGTTTCTCTTTGGGGCTCTCTGAATTTGAAACCTGAGAAAGGAATGCCCCTATAAGGAACAAAAAAGAAATTCAAATAACTAAGTTTGAGCCAAAAGCCCTGGATGCTTTCTTGTTTATAGACTAGCAGCTGGCTGTCAAACCCAGAAATCCAAGGACACTTACCGAAATCTATTCCAGGAGAAATGTGCACTTTAGTTTTAGTTTTAGATATGCACACAATAGAATCTCCACCCACTAGTCTCTAGCTGGTGAAGCAGCATGTGTTAAATGCCTATAACATTTCAGCCCTTCAGACCTTCCTCTCTTCTCACTCCTGCTCTGAGAAGTCTCCCCTCATCATGAAACAACCCCTCGGGGCCCTGTATGAGTGTGTCTCCACTTCCTTTTCTGTACCTCTTACCTTCTTGCCCTGCGTTGTAGACAGGCTTGTCAGTTTGGATAAAGATGCCATTCCCCTGCCTCTGAATTAGAACTTTTTTCTTCTCCTCAAAGTTGACGTTCTTTCCTGTTCCTGACACCCGAATGGTGGCCACCTCTTCTGTGCCACCTGAAGGAGGTGGTACCTGGCCAAGAGAGATGCGTTCTGAGGAATAGTAGGAGATTGGGGGATAGTCTCAAGTCAAGAGTGGGGGGGTAAACGGAAAGGACAGAGTTTATGGGTAGCGAGGTAGAGCCATCAAACAAGTTGCCATGAAAAAAAAGAGATACTATAACAAAAGGTTAAGATCAGATACTAGAGAAAAATGCAAGGTCAAGGAGACAGGAGAAGAAGTTAGGTTTAAGTGAGGTTTAAAGGCATGGCAAAGTAAGGAAACAAATTTAACACTTGAAATTAGATCACAGTGAGAGCATAAGGAGGACAATAGGAAAAAAAGGATTCACAGTTGGAGTTCAGATTGGGCTTACCAAAAAGGAGATGCAATGTAAGTGCCTCTTCTTCAATCCAGAGTGTTGTAGCAACTTCTGGATCTTGTCCTTGGTCTCCAGAGTAATAGTGAATTTCACATCATAGTATCCTGGGCTCAAGTCCAAACAAACCTTCTGAGCAGAGGGGAAGTTAAGCTGGGCTGGTAATGTCACCAGGTAGTTTCTATTAAGGAAGCAAATGGATTTCAAGATAGTAATGAGTCATCCATTCAATGAAAAGCTAAGCTCTGGGTAAGCACTGGGTATATTGCAATGAACTAAACAGACAGAGCCACTGCCTTTATATACCTTGTTCATAAAGGAATCATACGAGGAGAAACTCGCCACGTTAGCCCTCCCATCATTAGGAGGCCACCTCTGAGGACAAATATTGAGGTTATCAAGGAGGAAATCAGTTCTATGACATACAAAAGTGTATAAGCATGCTACTGTATTTTAATATCCTCTCTTTTTTTTTTAAACTTCCTACTGGCAACTCTGTGTTTCTCTCTGGCTGAAGGAGAAATGGAACAATAGGAGGGAAAAGATGAGCAGGAAATTAAACCAAAAGTTATCTCTTCTCTTGACACTTATGTTTGAGAAAGAAAGTCAAAGAAACCACATCAGTTAACTGACACCAAGCACTTACGGGAGGAATTTTTCTGCAGTGGCTGGCAACAGGACCAATATTCCTAGAAGGAGCTGAGCCCACATCTCGGTGCTGGGATGAGCACCAGGAAGCAGAGGTCTGTTCCCCTGCTGTAGCATATATATAGTCTGGGGGACTGTGGCC
Organism: Condylura cristata; assembly: GCF_000260355.1. NCBI lineage: Eukaryota > Metazoa > Chordata > Mammalia > Eulipotyphla > Talpidae > Condylura > Condylura cristata. Next base: position 14,946,040 of record NW_004567135.1, on the reverse strand, counting down.
CTGTGGCTTGGGCTCTAGCCAATCATGTAGCAGGGCCCCAGGCGGAGGTGGTAAAACAAGGCAGGGCTTCTGTTCACTCCCTCAATTTCATTTTTCCCTGAAACATTCATACTGGCTCAGCCAGTCCATGATACCTGCTTTGGGGAAAAGCCAGGGGTGAATATTCACAGTGTAATACTCTGGCATACATTTTAGACTCCTCCCTTCTTTTCTGGTCTCACTCCAAATTCCCATCTCTATTTGATCTTATTTTTTCTCTTTTCATTACTCTATTTGGGAACACAGATCTAAGTAGAGTACCAACAGAAAAGTAGAGCACTACTATCAAATGGTGATTTTAAAATATTAATACTCAGTGACCATGTGGAAATAGAAACATATACAGTCCTTGAGAAAATATACATTGGCAACTTTTCTGAGAACAATTTCACAATGCACTTCAAACTGCAGTTGAGGATTTGTAGGATTTGCATATTCTTTGATCCAGCAACTCCTATTCTGGAAATGTCTCTTCTGAGGAAAGAGAGCATGCATGCATGCATGCCCCCCCCCTCAAAATGTAGCTACATTTTCTTCTCATTGTTCTTTGTAATGGCGAGACTGGAAAGTCACTAAGAGTACAAATTAGTGAGGATTCTTTCTGGACCAATGACCAATCCAAACCAAACCACCATAAACAGAAAAGAGTTTTTGGTATTTGGGCTGGATTAGACAGGAAGAACAAGCAGAAGGAATCAGAAAAACTCTGAAGACTTTATGTCCTAGAATTAAAAACTTGATGTTCCCAGGCCTTGTTTCTTCCCATTTTTCAGTTTTACTTGCTTGTCTTTGCACACAGGATTTTCTTTAAATGGTGAAAGATTAGCCCTTGTTATGAAACAGAGCAAAGGACAGAATCAGGTTCAGAGAAGATCTAGGTGTTAGATCTATAAAAGAGGGATTTTTAAAGTGGCTAAGAGTAATACATTACAGGATACTAATTACAGGTGAACAATGTCCATGAACATTTGGGGAATTTCAGGAGAAAGAGGGACATAATAAAGTAAACTACATATGCTGAAAATAAGGAAATATGGTATCAGAGGTAAACAGTTCCTTCTTCAGTCTTACTAGTAAATGACACTGAAGAAATAATCAACAAAACTTGACCTTAAAGACATGCCATTAGAAGTTACCAAACTAAAATACACTTACACACACACAAAAAGGATGGAAAAAAGTGAGCAAAAAAGGACAATATCAAATGGTTTTCACATTGGAATCCTTGAAGGGAAACAGAAGAGAAACAAGCAGAAAAAAATGTTCAAAGAGATAGCAGATGAGAATTTTTCAGAAATAATGAAAGATATCAAATAACAAATACAAAAGTCATGGGAATTTCCAAGCAGGTTAAGTGTTAAAATAAAACAGACCTAATCCCATCATATTCAAATTTCTGAAAATCAGAGATAAAGAGGAAGTCTCAAAGGTCATCACAGGGAAAAAGCCATTATGTGTAGAACAAAAATTATTTTTTAAAAGATTTATTTTATTTATGCATACAAGACCTCAGGAACAGGCCAGAGGTGTGGGTGTTGAGAGGATTCACCAGAGACAGAGTGGAGAGCAGAACAGGCAGATCAATTGAAAGAAATATGCTGCTGAGGGGAGCTGTGGGTGGGTCAGGAGAGGTCTGCCTCCCCAAATGGGTCACCTCCCTGGCTGGTGATCAAACTCATGCTGCAGTGACTGCAAATAGCTTCACGGTGCTGCACTTTAACCTGCTGTTGCACCAGTGAGGGCTAGAAGAACAAAAATTAAAGCAAACTTCTCATGAAAAGCAACACTAGCCAGAAGACAGTAAATTGACCTCTTTATAGTACTAAAAAAAAAAAAAAGGACACCCAGAATTCTGTACTCAACAAAAAACTTTTTCAGATAAACACAAACCAAGACAATTTATTGTCAATAGATCTGTGCTATCAGCAGTATTAAAGGAAGTTCTTAAGGTAAGAGATACAAGAATGGATTGTCAAAATATGGCCAGCAAATCAAAGCCATAGGTTTTCAATTAAAGTTTTAATTGGAACACAGTAGCACTCACTTGTTTTTGTGTTACCAGGTAGATTTGCAGGATTAGGAGAGACTACATGGCAGACAAAGCCACACTATTTACTATCTGATCATTTACAGAAGTTTGCTGACTCCTGGAATAAGACAACAGGTAGAAAATGCACAGATAAATGAAGATCTATGGAAATGCTGTCAAATAAAATAAATATTTTAAAGTTATTTAAAATAATTCATTCCTGCTATAATGTAGCAACAACGCATGTTTTACATGTTAAGACAAAGGGAATGAAAAACGAAGAAACATTGTAAACCTGGTTATCATGATTCCTTGGGCAATTTTTCCTTCTCTTCTATATGGAAGTTTCTGACTTAAATGTTTCTCCTCTTTTCCCTTTTTGTAACTTGTCTAAGTCATCACTTCACTCAGCTTTTCTAAAATCTCTCCAGCTCTGAATTTCTTACATTGGCCTTTTGATTCTAATCCAGAAAATCCTTTAACTTTGGGATTCTATTGGACATTATCCAATCCTGTGGATCTAAGAAAGAAGTTGGAGTAGCTACAGATATAGTAGCCTGAGGTAGGGTGCAGTACTTATTTACCTTAAGTGAATTTAACTTGTATTTCTAGGAACTTAATTTTTACTGCAAAGGGGAATTTAAAACAGCTATTTACTGCCTTTGCAACCAGAAATACCACTCTTGCAAAAGAAAGATAATTGGGCAAAGGATCTGTTTGATGAAAACCATTTATTAGCTGTTACTACTTTCTCTGTACTTCAGTTTTCTCACTTAAAAAATGAGGACCAATGGCCCTCCCTGGTGGCGCAGCGGGTTAAAGCACAACACTAAGAAGCTAAGGCCACTTCCGCATGAGTTTGATTCCCGCCTGCCCCGGAGGTGACCACATGGCATGGCAGACCTCTACTGACCCGCTGCTGCTCCCCTCAGCAGTGTACTTCATAGATCTGCTTGGCTCCCCACTCTATCTCCGGTGAAGCCTCTCGCTGCCCCTGAGCCTCTGGCCTGTACCCCAGTTCTGTATGCACAAATAAATAAATCTTTAAAAAAAAAAGAGGATCAAAATAGCACTCAACTTACAGAGCTGGTGTAAGAATCAAATGACTTGAGACATGAAAAGTGTGCACTACAGTGTCTGATGGGTAGTAAGCTTCCTACAAGTGTTCACCTTAGTATTATTAAAAATCATGTGCAGTTAGCAGCTTGTAAGCAATCAGTATTCTGAGGCATAAAGCAAAATTTGTGGACTTGTTACACAGTAATGTGAACATGTTACCTTATAAACTGTGTACTTAAGATGGTTCATAGGGAAAATCTTATATCATGTATATTTTTTAACCACAACTAAAAATTCTGACAATAAAGATCTAGAGATTGAGAAGAATTATAGTTCTAGTAGTCTTAATTTAAAAAAAAAAGTTGCAACATTTATGAAAAGAAAAAGGATTTGTGGATGATCTTGACTTGGGTTTGGGTGCACAGAGGGTTTATCGTGACCAGCAGGAAGATACAGCAAAGCAGACAGGAAAGACACAGCTTCTTTGAACCTGCTTTTGTTCATGCCATTCCCTTTGCCTGGACTTTCTTTTTCCCTCTACCTGGAGGCTTCTTATCATCCTTGAGATTCAGGTAACACCTCAGGAAGGCACCTAACTTGCATTATATTCTTCACTGCTTCTATTATAACTAGTTTCTCTTTCTTTTGTTTCCTAAAACTTTAGCACCTAGTGCCCTTGAACACAGCACTAGTCATTTAGCCTGCTCATCCTTATTTGCAAGTCTCTCCACCGCACTCCTACCGTGAAATTCTTTAGAGTAAGAATCAGTTTATCCAGATTTCTTCCCCTTCCTATGGAACTCAGAGTAAATGTATTTCATGTTTCATCTATCTCTCCACTACCTCCAAGTTCATTCCCTCTGTACTGCTTCCCCAAATTCTTTCAATGATTCTTCCCTGCTTGGAGTGGAACTTTTGTTTGATATGATATTATGATTAATGACATCATTAATTAGTCTTTCCTCCAGCTTCCTTCACATCCTACAGAGAGAAGGGTCTGTCTTTTGTCTTAACTGACTTATTCATAAGGGAGGCATGACAAACACTTACTGTAACACATTTTACTGGAACCCTGCCCCCAAGTTTCTGATTCATGGATCTGTAGCGGGACCTGAGAACCTGCATTTTGAACAAGTTCTAAAGGGCTGCTGCTACGCTGGGATCACACTTTGAGAAGGGCTGATATAATGCAGACCACAGAGTCGCGCTTTAGAAAGATTTCCTGGATTCAAGTGAGCTTTAGATACTAAAGGTGCAGAGTGTCAAATTCTCACCAATGACCAACAGAAAGAGGCCATCACCCTGTCTTCTTTTATCTTCATCCTCTGTTTGGTACAGTCTGTTCCTCCTAGGACTTCCCTGGGAGCTGGACTTCTCTGCTACTTGGAGTAAAAGGAAAATAGTAACCATATGTGGTAGAAGAAATAAGATGCCAATACTAATGAGCTCTCTGTGGAATGACTGAAAGGAGAGTTACTCAGGAAATATAAGTGGCTGCCTCTGTGTTTTATTGTCTATAACTTTCTTTAAAATATATCCCAATAAGCAGTGATGGATATGTGAAACCATGACAGTTAAATTTTATCTATTCCTGGAATATTAGGCAGAATTCTGAGGCCCAAAATATAAACTTCACCTGCAGATTCTCTTAGCTAAGAACAGGCAGTGAATTTTGCTAATTCTTATATCTCTACATTTAGTAGAGTTCCTGTCACCTAGGAAACTTTCAATCAGTTGTTACTGGTGAGACTGTGATTGGATCTTCCATAAATATCCCTTTAGAGCCTAGTTAGAAATATCCTAGAAAATGTGTTTTGGGAGAATGGTTTAAACTAATCCCTCCATGCTTTCTCTCTTCCACAACAAATACACACAGACACATCAAAGCTATTTGTCAAATAGAAGAACTTTGTGGTTGATTATGGACATGAGGAAAAAACAGGACATCCAATTTAGGTTTTAGTCAAATCAATAAATCCTTAAGTAAATAATCAAATTTTATTACAAATACTTTGTCTACTGAAAGCTTAATATGAAAATGCCAATTTAGAGAAATGGGATACCCAGACTTTTGAAATATGCTGAACTATATTATTTATTTATGCATAAAGAACTGGGGTACAGGTCAGAGGTATGGGGGTGAAAGGATTCACCATAGACAGATTGTGGAGTAGAAGAGGCAGATCTACTGAAATACACTGCTGAGGGGGAGCAGCAGGCATATCAGGAGAGGTCTGCCACACCATGTGGGTCAGCTCCCTGGCTGGGGAACTCATGCTGTAATGACTGCAATAGCTTCATAGTGCTGCGTGTTAACCTATTGTGCCCTCTATTTTCTTTTGATTATTAACAACTACTTATCTTTACATATATGACTTTATCCTCTGCCGACCTATTCCATCCACCCTGCCTTGAGATGTCCATGAAGGGCAGGAGTCAGTAACTTTTAATGACTTATGGGATCAGGCTTGCTGTTTAGAAACTTCAGCTTCTGGATCCTGACCAGTGAGTCACACAAAGGTTCATCACAGAAAAAAACAAGTAGTTACTGAAAGTGGTTGCACCCTTGAAAACATCTGATATGTGAGAAAGAATTCTAAGATATGCCTGGCATTTCCTGGAAATGTCTCTTTAAAGATATATGATTTAGCAGGACCATTTATACAAGCAAGAAAGAAACACAGGAGTTCTGATAGAGTTTGATTTGCCAGACCCTAAAAAGCAGGGGTTCTTGGCATTGTGCCTTTCTTGGCACTTATAACTCAGCTTGTGTTCTTGGTTGAGGAACATGGGGCAGTTTATGTCTTTGAAGAATAGGGTTTGAAAGTTGCCAGTGGCTTGGAGGATTTCATTACCATCAACTTTCAGTTGTTTGGCTAAAAGCATTACAAGTTGAAAAGTCTTTAAATCAAACAACAAATAAGAGTAGATGAAAAACCCACATATAAAGAAAATGGAGATGGACACTGAGAACTTTGTTAACAGTCAAGATGGTGAAATGATTCATCTTTTGAGTATCTGCTGGTCAAACTGACTCCTGGTTTATAGCTCCCAAGCCCTTGATATTTCCTTAGTTTGTATAATCATTAGGAGTCAGAAAGGAGAGCCTATTTCACTAAAAAGACCTTTATGGCCCTCCCTGGTGGCGCAGCGGGATAAAGCACAGCACAAAGAAGCTAAAGCCACTTCTGCATGAGTTCGATTCCTGCCTGCCCTGGAGGTGACCAGATGGCGCGGCAGACCTCTCCTGACCCACCCACTGATCCCCTCAGCAATGTACTTCCTCGATCTGCCTGTTCTGTTCCCCACTCTGTCTCCGGTAAAGCCTCTTGCCGCCCCTGAGCCTCTGGCCTATACCCCAGTTCTGTATGTACAAATAAATCTTTAAAAAAAAAAAAAGATCTTTATGTATATAAATACATGTATGTTTAAATTGGGGGGAGAAGAAAAATTTAAATAATAAACTATCTGAAAGAGAAACAACCCCATGTATAAGGCATCAAAACCAATAAAATATTTGCAGAATAAATTTTACTAAGGAGATGAAAGAGCTGTACCCTGAAAACTCTTAAGATATTAATAAAAGAAAATGAAGATGATTAAATAAGTGGAAAAATATCTCCATAGGTCAGAAGAATTAATATTGTTAAAATATCCATACTATCTGAAGCAATGTATAGACTCAATACAGTCCTTATCAAAGGTCCACTACATTCCTTATCAAAGATCTAATGGAATTTCTCACAGAAATAGAAAAACCAACTCAAATTCATTTGGAAGCATAAAGATCATGAATAGTCAAAGCAATTTGAGAAAGAACAACAATACTGAAGTCAACATACTTCCTGATTTCAACTATCTTACAAAGCTATAGTGACCAAATAGTATGTTGCTGGCATAAAGACAAACAAATAAACCAAAAGAGTAGAGAGCCCACAAATAATCTCATGCTTACACAATCACCAACTATTTGATAAGAAAGCCAAGAATACTCGATGGAGAAAAGATAGTTTCTTAAATGGTGTTGGGAAAACTTAATATCCATATGCAACAAATTGAAATTGGACCCTTCAAAAAATTAATTTAAGATGAATTAAAGATATAAATGCAAGATCTGAAATAATATGACCCCAAGAAAATAAAGAGAAAAAGCCTATTGATCCTGATCTTGGTAATGGTTTCTTGGGTATGACATTCAAAGCACAAGCAACAAAAGCAAAAATAAACAAATGAATCAAACTAAAAATATTCTACACAGAAAAAGAAATAACAATGAAAAGGTAGCCTAGGAATGGAAGAAATACTTTCTAACCATGTGCCTGATAGGGATTTAGCATTCAAATACATAAGGAACTTTATACTAAAACAAAATAACAATCCAATTTAAAAATGGGCAGAGGAATTGAATAATTTTCTAAAAAATATATACAAAAAGCCCAACAGGTACACAAAAATGTCCTAGGCATCACTAATAATGGAGATGCAAATCAAAACCTCAATGAGATATAACCTTGCACTTGTTACGATGGCTGCTATCAAAAAGACAAGAGATAACAAGTGCTGGTGAGGATGCAGAGCAAAGGGGATTCTTGTAAACTATTGGTGCTGATGAAAATTGGTAATCTTCTATAGAAAAAGGTGTGGAGATTGCTCAAAAATTTAAAGATTTAATTTATTTTCTTTATTTATGAATACAAGAACTGGGGTATAGGCCAGAGGTATACAGGGAGTAAGATAACTCACCCGAGACAGACTGGGGAGCAAAACAGGTGGATCTACTGAAGTACACTGCTGAGGGTAGAAGTGGGTGAAACAGGAAAGATCTGCTGCACCAGGGGTCACCTGGCCGGGGATTGAACTCATGCTACAGTGGCTAGTGATTGCTTGATAGTGCTGATTCTTTAACCTCTACACCACAAAGGACACCCCTGCTCAAAATTTTAAAATGAAAACAACATAAATGTGTCCATCAACGGATAAATGGGTAAAGGAGATGGATGGATAGATGGACGGATGGACGGATGGGTAGATGGGTGGGTGGATGGATGGGTGGATGGGTTGACGGAGATAGATAATATACTAATTGCTCATAAAATGAAGTAAACCCTGCAGTGCGTGATATCATGTATGAAACTTATAAACATTAGGCTTAGTGAAATAAGTCAGACAGAGAAAGACAAATACTGTACCATCTCACTTATGCAAGAGAGATGAGTCTCCAACTCAGACACAGGGCAGAATGACAGTTGCCAGGGACTAAGGATGTTTGTTAAAGGGTACAAATTTTCAGTAGTAAGATAAATACTATGCATGTAAGTACAGTATGATGATTTTAGTTAGTAATACTGTATGAAATACTTGAAATTTGCTAAGACAGTAGCTATGAAATGTTCTCACCACATACACACAAAAACAGTAATTACGTGAGGTGATGAGTATAGTAAGTAGCTTTATTGTGGAAATCATTTCACAAGATATACATATATCAAATCATGTGTGCACCTTAAACTAATGCAATGTTATTTGTCAACTGTATCTCAATAAAACTTAAAGGGAAAAGAAACCTCAAATATGCTTGACTTGTTAGGTATATTTAAACTGGCTTAGTCTATCAATTACATCTAGTGATCTAATAGCTATTTTGAGCTAGAATCAGGAGACTTCTCCATGTCTGCTCTCATTTTGAATCAAACAGCTCTTGAAACACTCCATACCACACACTGAGGTTCCCATGAATGTGATTTGTCCACAGCACTAGCATGTGATGAAAAAATGACAAAGTTTGGTTTGGCAAACCTTGTCTTTGTTCCATCACTGTTTCTGCTTTCTTTATAAGAGAATCACCCAGCTCCAGTATTTCCTACTCCTCCATAGGAGGAAATAACTCATCTTCCACCTTGATGTATTCAGTGTCCTTGACTGTTCTTCCAGTTGAATTGTCCTAATTCTTCTTATCTCTTCTGATCTTTTAAAAAATTCAGCCTGACAATCTTCCAGCAGTTTTGTGTGTGTGTATGTGGTGGAGGAGAGGGTAAAGGAGGTGAAGCTGTCCAGGGTTTAATGATCTCCAAAATGTAGGATGCATAAAGTCCTCAAGTGCCATGTGACCATGCAGTAGAACAGCTCTATTGAGTTTTATCCAATAGGTTTACTTTTGAGCTGGTTGTCCGAATCCTGATTTGAGGGCGTTAGCCTAGGCAGTCTTCCTGGAAGACTTCTTGCATGTGGATCTTTATTGTAATCAATAAAAGTATTTCTGGAGTGGGAATTACCTCAATCACAGCATATAATTGCATAATTATATATTATCTTGTAAGTATTTAATTCTAATAGCTTATTATCTTAATCTATATGTTATTTTTTGGCATAACTACATGCATAAGTAGTATCTATATAATAGTTACCTTGTGTGTAAATATAGTATATACATTTAATCCTTAGTCAAAGGTACTCATACATTGCCAATTCATGTACACCAAAAAATCAGTGGTGATAAGCAATTATCAGTATTGCTTAGCAAAAAAGAAATTCGTGTTAAGAATTCTTATTTTATCCCAACATTCTAGGTCCTTTTTGTGTATTTTATATTTTGTTTCATATCATTCGATTCAAGAATTTTATTTTCTCATTTACAGATTATTTCTCCTTTTTCAAATATAGTTTTTGGTCTCCCACATGCTAACATTTTCTTTGAATACTTTGTTCTCCAAAAAACTATCGTCTCAGCTTAACTTGACCAATGTCTTAGCTCATGCCAGGAGGTGGTGGTCTCAGAAAGCCAGCTTTCTGCTCCACGCACACCAGAGGAGGCCTAAGGGGGGGAGGGAAAGGAGGGGTTCCGTTTCTGTCCCTCTTCAGGACTTCTTTGGGATTCTACCTATAGAAAGAAGGGGCTAATGGAAGGACCCATTTGCAGCTCAGCTGCTCCCTGTTTGCCTATGTGTATCCCCCACCCTTCTCTATTAATTTTAAGTTTACTCTTCCTGTTTCAAATCTATTTGCATGAACAATGCAGTGTGCCAAAGTTGAAATATGAATGCATCCGGGCAAAGGTTGTCACCCAACCACACCCAAATTGAGATAGTAACTGAATCAAAGTTTATTTTCCTAAAGTAAGAAATAAAACTGGAAGTTAATATTCAAAGAGACAAAGGAGAGTCACAGAAATCCTGAGCTTAGATTCTGCTTTATGAATAGGACTTCATTTTCAATAAATATTTGTTGATTACTGTTATGAACTGTTGTAATCACTCTTATTGGGACCTTCTGAAATTCAAACGTCAATCTCTTTCTTCTTTCATATGCCTTCAGAATGTTAGAAAGAATGGGGAATACTGAGCAGGTCCTTGTCCACTTCAGTTCACTGAAACATTGATGAGAAAAAAATAACCCACCAATGGCTGGATATCATCTGGCTAAACGTCAGTTTCCAAGAAACTATGTTAAATTAAGTAAGTTTGATGACCTTTTCTTTTACTTCTGGAAAATATAAGATATTCACTTATAAAAATTCCAACACAAACAAGAAAGTGAAGAAATACACTGAGGAACCTAAGATTTAGTATCTAAAGTGTGCCCCTATGGTAAATATTACTCATTTAGAAGACAGATCTAAGTTCAATGGAGAATTGTATGTCTGTGAGAAGTTTGAGAAAAACACTTTCACCCAGGTTGTTTTTATCCCTCTTACTTCTTTAAAAAAGATTTATTTATTTATGTGTACAAGAACTGGGGTACAGAACAGAAGTGCGGGGGAGTGAGAGGATTCGCCAGAGACAGAGTAGGGAGCAGAACAGGCAGATCTACTGAAATAAATTGCTGAGGGGAGCAGTGAGTGAGACAGGAGAAGTCTGCTGCACCATGTGAGTCACCTCCCTGACTGGGGATCACATTCATGCTGCAGTAGCTGTAAATAGCTTCATAGTGCTGAGACTTCACCCCTTGTGTCACCAGAGAAGCCCTCAGCCTTCTTACTTTTTAACTTTAAATTTATCCAAATAAGTCTTCCTTTTAAAAAACTGTTTAAAAGCAACAAATGCATTATAACATTATATAAATTCAGGTGTGCATTACTCTAAATCAAAATCTGTATATACTACGCAAAGTTTAGCTCCAAAGCCCAATTCTATGCTTCAAAAAAATGTCTTCTTTTCAAAAGACAACACCTTCTCCCTCAGTCCTAACCATATCATTTTGAGACATGGGCTTGTCCTCATGAAGCCACCGTTTTCTGTATTTGATGGTTCTATTGTGGGATGAGTATGGGGACAGGTGGTCTGACAGATGGAAGTGTTTCCTATGAAGTATTAGGTTTCTTCTGGGAAAGATAGTAAGAGACTGATGTGAGAAAGGAAAAAGCAAACAAACAAGAAATTCAGCAATTCTGGGCACATAAGAAGTATTCAAGATATTTTTGTTGACTGCTTGAGAGAACAAGCAAGACATAAATTCTTCACAGCAGGAGATCTAGATAAAATTACATTACACTCCAACCACTTTTTTATTACTGTGGTTATATAACATGGGGACCCCAGGGAAAAGCATGCTGCATCCTCAGCACCCTTAGAACAGTATCTGGCTGGAGAAGGTATTTAAGTATGAATGAATAAAAAATAAGAACAAAAGGCCAGTTGGGCAGATCTCCAAAAGTTTTCCCTCTTGAAAAACAATGAAAAGGAGTGGTGAAATGGTCAGAATCAGTTTAAGTGTTCTGGAAATTAACCAGAAGCGTGCGGTAATCCAGAAAATATTTAGTTAAGACTAATAGCTGAATCTTGGTAAGAACAATGAGCTTTATGACATTTCATCTTCTTTTCTTTCTATCCCTCACTCCCAGCCCTACAGTGGCCTTGAAAGTAAAAACAAGATCTTTAAACAGAGTTGGTGGAAATTTGAGGGGTAAAACTAAGGAATCTCACCAAATTCCTAAAGGAAGTGTCTATTGCCATCAATAATAAATTCTAAGAAACAAAAGGAAGTGGACTGTTTGGTGCCGAAATTCATTGTTATTTCAGGCTACACCCAGTAGGTGGAATCAGAGCACAGTGGACCGGTCCAAGAGCAGAAAAGTATTAGACCAAGACAAAGCAATTATTTTAAACCACAATAGCAGAAACCGGCAATTGTTTGAGATGTTAGGAAAAGACTCTAGTGGATTATTATTTTTGGATTAGGACACAAAAAGCAAGTTACAAAATCTCTGTGAAAGTGTCGCTAGCCTGGAGTTGTTCAAGTATGAACCCAACCAATAGCAGGAGCATGATCTAAGTGATTTACTCAGATTCTTTTCATTTTTCTTATTCAATTCAACCCTTTTCTATATCTGCTACATCTCTTACTCACTGCTATCTATTTACAGATGTACCCACTCTCTTAGAAAGTGATTGAAGAGATAACTAAAGAATGCTTTCTAGATTTTAGTTAAGTATGCTGTCTTCCCTGGCACTGTAGAGCTTTGAGATTGGGCAAAGTCAACTGAAAGGTAAGAACAAAATTCTGAAAACATCTAGTGACATTCAAGGAACAATAAGAAAATGATATAATCATTTTTATGACAACTTTGACAAGAAAGCTAAGTATAGAAAAAAAATTTGGAAAGATACGAAGTTCTCGCAAGAAGAAATCAGTAACTAAACTAGTCTTACATATATCAAAGGAATTAAATGTGTAGTTAAAAACTCCCCCCACAGAGAAAAGTGTAGAATCATGGATTTCCTGGTGAAATCTGAAAATTTTTGAGGGAGAAGCGATAGCAAAGCTACACAAACTTTTCCAGAAAATTGGAGAAGGAATGGTTGACAGTGTACAGGGAATACTACCTGTTATATAAAAGAAGTCAAGTATTGTCACTTGCAAGCTGAAAGGAGACATCCTTGCCCAGCTCCAAGTCTTAGGAGAGAGTATATAGTCTCTCCCTATCAAGCCTGATTTTAGTGTCTGATTTTTTTTCTAGATCTTCTTTGTCAAATGAGGCATTTTGCCTTCTTCTGTTCCTAGTTGATGAGTTTTTTCCTTTTTTTTTTTTGTATTACTTGGTTTTAATCAAAAATGGGTTTTGCATTTTGTCAACTGCTTTTCCTACATCTATTTTTTTTCCTTAAGTCTGTTGATGTGACAGGTTGTATTGATTTTTGAATGTTTAACCAGCCTTGCTAGATGCTATTTATCTGGGCAAATTATACCTAGTTCATTGAGTGTTTTTATCATGAAAGGGTGTTGGGTTTTGTCAAATGATTTTTCTGCCTCTACTGAGGTATTTATGTGGGCTTGGCCTTTACAACACTAATTGTGGAATTGATGTTAATTCTTTCAACAGAGAAGCCACTTAAGCTGAGCTTTTCTCTGTGAGGAATTTTTTGATTTTTTTTTAAAGATTTATTTATTTGTGCATACATAACTGGGATACAGGCCAGAGGCTTAGGGGCGGAGAGGCTTCACCAGAGACAGAGTGGGGAACAGAACAGGCAGATGGATGAAGTACACTGCTGAAGGGAGCAGCGGGCGGGCCAGGAGAAGTCTGCCACACCATGTGGTCACCTCCGGGGCAGGTGGGAATCGAACTCATGCGGAGGCGGCTTTAGATTCTCAGTGCTGTGCTTTAACCCGCTGCACCACCAGGGTGGGTCGGAATTTTTTGATTTTTAATAGAATGTTTTTGTTTATACATTTATGCAGATTTTCTGTATTATCTTGAGATAATGTTGGTAGTTAGTGTATTTCTAGGAATTTGTCTTTTTTTTCTAGGATATTTATTGTCATGCAGTTAATTGCTCATAGTATTCCCTTTATATCTCTTTGAACTTCTGCAAAGTCAGTAATATCCCCCATTTCATTCATGATTTTAGCAATTTGAGTAGTATCTCAATCAGTTTAACTAATGGCCTATTTTGTTGATCATTTTAAAATATTTTTAGAAGATTTATTTATTAATGCATAAAGAACCTGGGTACAGGCCAGAGGTATAGGGGCAGTGAGAGGATTCACCAGAGACAGAGTAGGAAGCAGAAAGGCAGATTGACAAAGTACACTGCTGAGGGGAGCACTAAGCAAGACAAGAGAGGTCTGCTGTACCATGTGCATCATCTCAGAAAGGGTTGGAAACCAACTCCCATTGAAGAGGCTGTGGCCAGTTTGCAATGCTGCACTTTAACCCATTGTTCTACCATGGAAGTCCTAAAGAACCATTATTGTTTTATTTTTTGATATCTTTCTATTCACTAATTAATTTCCACTCTAATATCACTCCCTTCCTTCTGTCACATTGGGTTTACTTTGCTCTTCTTATATTCTAAAGGTGGTAGTTTATTTTTTTAATGTAATTGTTTAAATATGTAAATACATACATATTTATAAATGTATATTTATAAGTATATAATGAATAATAGTACTTCTATAAATATAAATAAATAGTACAAATATATCAGGCCATCGCATTCCATAGTTTAAGTATATTTGTATGTTCTCAGCATACCCAAAGTAGGGAGCAGAAAAGGAAGATCAACGAAGTACACTGCTGAGGGAAGCAGTGCGCCAGGCAGAAGCGGTCTGCTGCCCATGTGAGTCACCTCCAGGACCGGGGATCAAACTCTCACTGAAGCTGCCACTGCCCATTTGCAGTGCTGCGCTTTAACCCGCTGCACCACCAGAGAGGGCTTTATGTTACTTTTTTAAATGACGAACTTAGAATCTGTACTTCATTATCAGTAAATCAGTATCTGTACTTCATTCATATAAAATTATTTTCTAATTTCTTTAGATCCATTGTATAGTTTAACTTCCACACTGCTTGTAAATTATTAAATTAGTATTAATCCAAGTTAGGTTGCCATCCATTTAAACTGTTAATGATAATCCATAGAACAACCACTAGGAAAATTGCTTTTCTTCAAATAGACCAGCTGCACTTTCAGCTTAATCACATTCATAATTTAATCTGTACTCTCTCCTACACTAAAATGTAAATAAATGACAAGGCTTTTTTCTTTGCAGATTTAACTTAAGGACCTAAAATATTGTGTGGCACACAGTAGACTCTTTAAATATTTGTTGGATAAAAGTTTGAGTACAATAATTGAATTTGCTTCTAAGGTATTCAGCTTTTAGATACTAGGAAGAATACAAAAAAAACAGACATCCAGCCATAGGAGACACCACAGAAATTCATTCTGAATTACCAAAATGGAGCACAACATGAGAGTCTGGCCAAATATCTCTGGTAGACGAGACATATTTAATATGTTTTACTAAACACCAGAATTTAATCTAGAGAGTGGGCTGAGATAGGGATAAAGTATATCATTTTGTAGGGAAAGATTTAACTAATATTAAACCCTGCCTGAAATTCCCTTAAGAACATGATTTCAAAGGGCAAAAACATCGAATAGCAGAACTTGAGGAATGTGGATGTGCACTTGAAAATATCATTCCTGACTCTCCCTGGTGGCGCAACGGTTTAAAGCACTGCATTATGAAGCTCTCCAAGGCTACTGCAGCATGAATTCTACCCACCAGGGAGCTGACCAACAGGGTGTGGCAGACCTCTCCTGACCCGCCCACTGCTCCCCTCAGCAGTGTACTTCATCTATCTGCCTGTTCTGCTCCCCACTCTGTCTCTGGTGAATCTTCTCACCCACCACACCCCTGGCCTGTACCCCAGTTCTGTAAGCATAAAAAAATCTTTTAAAAAAGACATCATTCCTACTAGAATTCATTAAAGACTTGCTAAATAACAATTTAAAAAAATCAGTGTCAAGATTTTTAATGTTGACAAAGATGTGATAAAATAGTCATTGTATAAATAAATGATAGAATTGTGACAAACTTTTTTCAGTTAAAAAAAATTGTGACATAATATCCATAACAAAAATTCACCTCTTTAAGCCATTTCTGTGTACAGTCAAATGGTATTGGGTGCATTCATATTGTGCAACCATCTCCAGAACTGTTTCAATACTATCATCCCTAAATTTTAAAAAGTACTTACGTCTACCTAATTATATAATTGGTGAATTAAAGGTGAATTAAAAAGAAAATCTTCACTCACCATCCTGAAGAGATTAGCCACACAGTATAAATGCAGGAAAAAGCACCAATTCCAGAGGTCCACTAATTTCTTGGGTGTACATTCAACCACATACTGAATTCTGCCTTTGAAATGGAAAAAAGTTTATAGCTCTCATTGAGGAGAGAATCCTATATCCTTGACTCAACCCTCTTCCATAATGTCAGATCTCATCTGTCTTTCAAATGTAAATCATACTGGGAAGATGCTGGTAGTTCTGCCCTCTTAGTCTGTGATAGCTGCCAGATAGTATTAATTCTCCTGGCTTTCACTAGGGTGGAGCTCTATGATTTGGGTCATGTCATTTTGAACTTGGCAGCTGTTTATGGACTGTGTGCAGAAAATAAAGCAGTCTGTAGTACCCTTAGAAACACCAGAACATGTTCTTGCTTTCAGGATAGTCATGCCCTTGACGTTCTCATTTAGGCAACAGAATCAAAAAAGGTACAGGATATTTATTGCCTGTGATCCTTTGAGTGGCCATAAATTCGAAGTTCAGTTTCCCACATTCAAGTTGCATTTAGAAATTCTCTTCTTGCTTGATTTCATACTCTGCTAATATAGATTCTCTCCTTTCTCCCTGCCTCTTTCCCATTTCATCATTCTCATACATTTGCCTGTTGATTCTCAAGTCACATGTGGTCTTTAACAATTAGCACAGAATACATTTTTGTTTATACATCATCACTTTGGAAAAACCTTTCCAATTTATGGGTGACTGACACAATTAATGTCATAGCTTAGAGCAAGAGAGTGTATCAGATTTAACTCAGTCTAACCCCTTTTTTCCAGATGGGGGGACTGAAGCTGTTATTTCCTCCATCCCAAATTAAGTGATTTATCTAGGGCTGTTTAGTGACCAATTCAGCTCAGAATATTATTTTCTGTCTCTCAATTCAGTGTTCTTTTCATTATACTGTGCTGCTGCCCCAAATCATTCAATATACCAGACCCTGAGGCCTATGAATTTCTTAGCTGTGTTCAGTACATGTTATTCCACCATCAAACAAGGCAGTACCTTGTGCCAGAGTACATATACTATGAAAATTTTATAATATGTTCTCATGTATCACTCACATAAAATACACACAAGATACATACACTCATATAAACATTAAGTATTAATACATTGTATAAAAGCATATTTTATGAAAATATTTAATATTCACTTTATAAATTTTTACTATAAAAATAGTAGCATTAGGTTTCTATTGTAACATGTCAATTACACAATTTAGTGATTTGAAATACACTTCTATTATCTCATAGCCTTCACGGGTCAAGATGTCTGGGCACAGATCTACTTAGGGTCTCACCAAACTGCAGTCTCACCCAAGGCTCAGGCTCCTCTTCTAGGTTCACCAGGTATTGGAAGAATTCAGCTCTTTTGATGCAGGAATAAAGGCTTTGATGCTTAGAGACCACTATTCCATGTCACAACACCTATTTTTTCTCTTCATGTACCAATTTATTTGTGCAAGGCCAATAGGAACATCTTCTTCTGCTTCTTCTGTCTCCATCCTTTAGATCACTTTCACTTGATCAGGTCCACCAAAGAGAATCTTCCTTTGATGAACTTAAAGTCAACTGACTGGAGGCCTTAATTGCTAAATTTCTTCACCTTCGTCATATAACCTAATCACAGAAATGGTATCCCATAACTTTCAAAGGTGCCATTCAAGGAGGGGGACTTATAGTAGGGATGGACACTGGCGGACTGAGTAGCAATAATACCTAATGGAAGGCATTACCTTCTCCTCACTTTCTCAGTATGCAAAACTTTACTGGGTCACCACAGAAAAGGCCAAAGTGCTCAAAAATCCACATTTCTAGAACAGTTACTGAGAGCTAAGTGAACTTTTTTTTTTTTTTGCTACAAGGTGATCACTGCAGTCTTTTTTTTTTTTTTTTAAGGATTAATCCTTAAAATTTTTTTTTTATTTATTTATGCATACAGAACCGGGGTACAGGCTAGAGGTGCAGGGGCAGTGAGGAGTCACCAGAGAGAGAGTGGGGAGTAGAACAGGATAACTGACGAAGTACACTGCTAAGGGGAGCAGAGGGTGGGTTAGGAGAGGTCTGCTGCACCATGTGGGTCACCTCTGGGGCAGGCGGGGATGGAGCTCATGCTGAAGTGGCTTTAGCTTCTTAGTGCTGTGCTTTAACCCACTGCGCCACCAGGGAGGACCAAAGACTTTATTTTTTTAAGATTTATTTTATTTATTTATGCATACAGAACCGGGATACAGGCCAGAGGTGCAGGGACAGTGAGAGGATTCACCAGAGAGTCGGGAGCAGACCAACCAAGTACACTGCTGAGGGGAGCAGCAGGCGAGTCAGGAGGACTGCTGCGCCATGTGGGTCACTTCCCTGGCCAGGATCCAACTTCCACTGAAGAGGCTGTGGCTGGCTTTGCAGTGCTGTGCTTTAACCGGTTGCCTCAAAAGGTCATTTAATTTTGCTTCACTGATGTCTTAATCCTTCTAATACTATTAGGTCCCAGTAAAGCAAAATAGTATTGTCTCTACCTTAGTATTTCCCAATCATGTCTAGTCCACTCATCATCTCTCCCTATATTCTTTTATGGGAGAAAACTGCCTCCTCCCTTTTATTCTTGCAAGAAACTCTTTCTGTGTGTTAGGAGTGGCCGACCTAAGTCTCACTAATTAGTTTCCTCCTCCTAGCCACAATTACACTTGGTGATTCATTAATCATATCAAATCTATTCTCATGGTTAGCTGTCCTCCATTAGACCTAGTGTGATTCAGCTCCATTTAAGACCTCTCCCGGTTTGTGGAAGCAAGCCATTATTTTTCTTTTTATCAACCACATCTTTAAAAAGAAAAACCATGCAAATTCACAAGGCCAAATTTTAGAATTAACTTTGGATATTAACACGGAAAGTTTCCCCATAGTTTTTGCAGGGTTCTATTTATTTTTTTACCATTAGTATATAGATTTCTCCTCCAAAAGTATGAACCTTTACAATGCTCAAAATTTTTTCAATTATTTTTTTCTTAGAAAACCTGTCAAAGTTTGTTTTGTGCTCAGTCTTTTCCCTTGTATTAGACTGCTTTGATTGCATGTAGCAAAAACAAGTTTCAACAAAGACAGAAAACCCTTGCAAGAAAACTGTGATGATTCATGTAAATAAGCCAATGAATTAAATTACAGTAGGAGCAATAAAACAATTCTATGTGCCTGTTCTAAGAAATTGAAGCAGCAATATAGCTACTAGTATGCACAAAGTTGATATACCATGAAATTATGGAAATTGCTTATAATACAATTCCACTGGAGTAACAGAGAGCTCACAAATGAAATTTAGAAAATATGGACAGAAATGCCAAAAAAATAAAAAAAACAGTTAACAGTGACTCCCTCTAGGAAGTAAGATTAGGAGAAGGGGAGGGTTATCAGTTGACAAAAAAAAAAAAAAGAAAAAAAATCATACTCCCTGTTACTTCATTTTCGATTCTAGCAGTTTTATTTTTAAAAACACATCCAATGACAACAATTTGGAGTAATTGTTTCTGTGTTCTTTATACTTCTACCCTCCATTTGAAAACGGCATACAGTCAAATGTATCTGGATCCATTCTGTGATGAGGTAATAATCCAAAAGGATCACTGGTTACTTCAAAAGAACCTGAAAGATGAGGAGAAGACAAACAATTCAGTTTAAATCATAAATTACATTTATTTGGCCTACCCTAAACTCTATGTCTAGTGGCTAGAGAGTCAAGATCAGTTTATAGGTACAGTACTCTCTACCTCATAAAGATGGTGCAAATACCATTTTTTTTATTTTATCCCTGAGTTATCTATTTCAGTTACACACCATTTATTTTCCTCAAAGTTAATAGGAACAACTAATATTTTACAAAATTCAACTCAAATTTATATTCTTACATTCTAAGAACTTAGAAATATTCAATTTCCACTGGTCCATCTCATCAAATTCTAAAATGTGGACCATCCATGTGTACTCTGATACACATGTCTGAAGGCAGATGCTGATTCAAAGGAAATGAAGCTGTTTACCCCAGGAGAGACAGGCACAGAGAATGCAAGTGAAAAAGGAGGAAACACAGAAAAAGCAGCAGGCAGGATTTAAAAAAAAATAATGGCAACACTGGAAAAGCAATTCTCAGAGGAACTACACGAAAGAGAAGCACATAGACTGAGGTGAGAGAAATACAAAGGCAGGGAGGCAGAAATATGACCAAAGAAAGAGGGAAAGAGGACAGAAAACGAGAAAGATGAATCAAGAGTGAAATTGATGAGCAGACAGAGTACAAGTAAATGGGACTAGATAAAAGATAACCAGTTAAATAAAAAAATAATTTTTATTCGATTATTTTTTCAAGCTATAATTTCTATTTATCCCCCCTATACTCCCATTTCTCATAAAATGCACATATTTCTCTTACAGATTTTTTGAAAATCAGGCTTATTGTAAAATACAGTAATTCTCAGAACCTCCTACTGGCACAAGTCATTAAAGCACAACACTATGAAGTTGTCTGCAGCTACTGAGTTCAATTCCTGGCCGGAGAGTTGACCCAAACCTCTGCCCCACCCACTGCTCCTCTCAGCAGTGTGTTTCCGTAGATCTACCTGTTCTGCTCCCCACTCTGGCTCTGGTGAATCCTCTCACCCCCCACACCTCTGACCTGTTATCTCAGTTCTTGTGTACATAATAATGTTTTTAAAAATACAGTAATTCTCACCATCACTAAGGCTTATATATTGGATGTGCTAATAAATCAATGGGTAGAATCCTTACCCAATGCATATCAAAACATCAGATTAGATACTTACATCAATCACTTATAACTCAATCAAACTGGAGAAAACCCCAAATTTTACATAATTCTAAATTTTTTCTTCTAAAGTAAAGAAGGATAGCACCAACAGGACAAACTTACTAGTGCAAGGACCTTCAGGAATTTATGTTTACATACCATTCACTTACAAAACATTAGTATCAGAACACAAATGCATTCTTAGTTTGAAATAACTTACAATTTATTGTGAAAATCCAGAAGTTTCTTTGTCCTATTTCCATTTTTTGCCCCCTTCACTTCGCTTGGTCTATAATGTTCTCTTTCTTCAATGGTTTGTCAGCAGCCATCAATATGAAGACTCCTTCTTCTGCTGCCACCTACCAGTTTATTTCTCTGCTGCAGCAGAAGGGCATATAAAAAAGTTCTTGCTTACTATTCAGATTAAATAAACAAAAAATTCATTTAATATTTCCTATTTTTGTGTATGTACTAACTTCCTCACTTTTCCCCCCAAACCTCCCCTCCAAAAGTCAAACAACAAAAATCCCAGCCACAGAAAATCAAACAATGTATGATCAATGGTCATGCTAAGCTGGGAAAATAAATTTTTTTTTTTAAAGTGGATTTAGACACCAAGCAGTTGCCATCCCAAGGAGCCATTTCCTTTCTGTTACATTTTTTTTCCTTTAACCATCCCTACAACCTTACAAATGAATGCATGACTCAAAATTCTAACAAGGTAGTCTACAACGTCTACAAATCTTAAGTTCAGAGACTACCAACTGTGGAAGATGCAGCAATAAAGTTTTTCAAAATAATTCTAGAAACTAAGGGTGTTAGGTGCTTTACCTGCTTGAGTTTTCAATGTTCTGGACTGCTTATTGCCCAATGGCTCTGAATACATTAAAACACGAACACATACGCCACCTACATTTAAAATAGGGTAGCATTTGTATGCCCATTTAAACAATGGGTATATTTTTTCAAAAGTAATAAATTTAATAAAGCCCTTTTAGAAGAACTGACCACAAAATGAACATTTCCTAAAACTATATACATACAGAGAAGAATTAGGGCGAAAAAGGAAGACAGAGTGACAAATATAATAGCAGTTGTAGAACTAGAAATTAACACATCAATATTTTTTGTTTGTTATAATCATGAGATTGATTTATATTTCAATTTTATCTGTCATTGGAGTTCAGGTTGCAAATTTTGTCTATATTAGCTAATAAAGAATAGTATTCAATGATGAACTAGTAAATAATAATGGCTTTTTTTTGCTCCACCCTCCCACTATCTTTACCCCCCCAAAAAATGTATAATTTTGACAATTCAAAAAATAAAACACACACTGACAAAACACCATAGGTTAGTGAACAGTGGCACTGCAGTGACATTGTTTCTACTTGCTCATTCCTTCCCCCGATCTCAAACCCCACCCTTTGACCTCTGTATATGGGATGAGCCTGAGCAGGAGAGTTGGTGATGTCAGGACTGCGCCGTTCCCGGATGCTCCTAGAGGCCTGCTGTGCTTCTGGGAACTGGGGCACAGGGATGTTTGTCTGACTGAAACCTAAAACAACAACAATTCACCCCACCCCTCATGTTCCGAAAACCCACAAAAGCAGCCAGGTATATATACTATATATGGCCCCTCTAATAAATTTGAATACAGTAAAATCTGAAAGCAGGTCATTCTTAACAAATCAGTGATATTCATGGGGGCAGCAGAATTAAATCTTGCATGTCCCACACAATCAGACAGTCCACATCGTATAATGCTGGACATTCTTGTTAGCAAGAGAACAAGGTTCTCCTAAATAAGTCTATACATCATAAACTACTGCAGGAATGTAGTTGGGATTCCTATGCTAGAAATTTTCAGTTCAAATCAACAGGAAGATATTTTGTCTTAAGATGCTTTGTGATTTGTTTCTTTTTAAGAGTGACATAAAGTTTAATTGTTTCTATTTCTGGCTGAAATGAAGCACAAAACAGCTTAATGATTTCATGCCTTCGGCTACAGAAAGTGCATTGCAAGTTAGCACTTACTTTTCACTAACCAGTGACTTACTGAATAGACATCTAAAAGTCACAGAATTACAGAGAAATGTACCTTGAAAAGATACTGGCAACTTTCACTAAAAAAGAAGGTAATCTCTCAAAATAATTAGTATTACAGCTAAAACTTTAGGAAAGATAGGGAAAAGAAGGAAAGGGTAGGTTGAATGGGGTAGACAGAGGAGGGAATTGCCTATGTATTAGCAGGCTATTAAAAATGGCTAAGGAATATTCTTGTTCCTATCTCGGACTTTGCTTTATACCTTTGGTTAATCTGTTTAACCATCTTGTGCTTCAGAAATGCCCTCGAATCTATTTAAATCTATGATTCTGAAATGTTTAAACTATTATTTTATGATCATCTCAAACTGCCCACAACTATCTCTTTATTGGAACTAGTGTCTCAGGAATGCTAGAATGAGTAGCTCTGAAATCACACTGCTGCTAAAATAAATTCACTCCCTTTCACTTTTATAATGCCATAGAAAGAGAAGCACTAAGATCAACTGGATGGATAGTGTGGTGCATTTTTATCAAATGTATAACCTAGTACCTAATTTTACCTTTGCAAAACACTAATTTTCCATACCTGTCAATTCCTAATTGATGTCTTTATACTGTGAGCTCACTGTGTATTCGGAACACCAACCTCTGAAAAAGCTTAAGCCAGAGTAGCACAATGGAAGAAACAAACAAACCCAAAACAAAAACAAAGCCAAAAAGTCACACTCTAAAATACTTCATTATAGACATATATGCAAGGAATGGAGTTACTAAATGGCTACAGCAAATTCCCAAAGAAATGCCTGAGTTCATCCCAACCAATTCAAATTCTACCCCCATAACTTCCTTTGTTTAATCAAAGCATTTGCTAGATATATTTATGCACTATTTTAAAAATGAGTTATTATAAACCCATGGTGCCTTTAAAGTACAAATAGAAAGGAAATGTTTTTAAAAAGTAAAGTTAGCCTTGTGATGAAAAGGAGAGTCAAATTACCTGCAGGCAGGCTGGGGTTGTGCCTGAATCCAAACCGCTGCCATTTACCACTCAATATACAGCTGCATTATTGGGGGAAGGGGAGTTTAGAAAGGCACTGACCCCGAAAGTTCTCAATACTTCTCACTCATCAGCAGGAAGGGGGAAGAAGGAAAGTTTTTTCTCTGGGTATATTTTTGTTTGTTTGTTTTGGTTTTTTGGCTCCTGAAAAGGCTGGCAAAGAACAGTAACAGTGCAAGCAGTTAGAATATTTCTTTTGAAACAATTTTTAAAATGCAAAACATTAAGGAATTAAAAACACCAAATTTTGTTAATATAGAAAGAATTTTTCACTAGAGTTAGGAAACCACCCCAAAACAGCATGGCAAAAGGGCATTGGTACAAAGGAAATAAAATACCACACAAAAAATCCAAAACAAAACTAAAAACATTTCAAATTAAACCTGGAAGACTAGAAGATTCCAACAGCAGATTTCTGTCCACTACTGAAACATTCCAAAATCCAAGCTTCAAAGGCGCCTAAATGTCTCTTAAATGAAACTTTGTTTTTGTTTTGTTTTTTTTTTTTTAAAGAAAAAAAAGAGAGAGAGAGAGAGAGAGAGAGAGAGAGAGAGAAAGAGAGCAGTGAACCTGGTTATAAATCCTGCAATACATTACATTAAAAAATATCCTATTACAACAAAAACAAATTTTAAATGAAATTAAACAAACAAACAAACAAATAAAAACAGTAGCAGCAGAGGTTACCTGTCTGAGCACCTACATTTTCTTAGGAGGGGATCGTGTCTCACCAGCCATATAGCCCATAAACCTTCTCAAAAAGAGTGAGCCAGGAGAAAAATGTAACACAAGATTTGATTTCACAATGTCTCTAAGCTCCCCAGGCCCCAAAATGGGGATTCAATGAATGAAGAGACTTTTTTTTCCATTGTTTTCTTCTTGAGAAAAAGGAGATGATTTTGAAAGTCAGTAACTTCTTTCACGGATTTGATGCCTTCAAAGTCTGATAAAGTGCTTGATGAAAGTAAGTCTCTTGATGGATTTTTCTAATGTTCCAGGGAATTTTCTTATTGAGAGCATATACAGAAAGATTTCAAAGTTCAGTGGAGTAAAAGCCAGCAGAAATATCCAATCATTTATACACACCAAAAGAAAAAAAACTATTAAAAATTTTAAATGAAATCATTTGGTGTGTGCATGCGTGTGCGTGCGTGTGAGTGAGAGATCATGGGCAGCATAAAAATAGAATCAGAAAGGAAATCTTTAAGAATACAATCCAGAATTACAACTTTTACAATACGTAATAATTTTACATTCATAGTGTGGCATCATAATAATTATACATGTTTTATAAACACACTTTAACCTCTCAGATTATACAAAAACTATTAAACAATATGAAAATATATTTAGCTTTTCACTTAAATATGTGAACTGTTTCAGTTGGGTTCTTCCAGAATGATTTGTTCATATTCTTTGACCTTAATTTTTGAGGGAATTCAAGAAGATATTCATGTTCTAAGTCTAAGATGACCATTCCTGCCCTTCTCATTCTACTATGTTAGTGTATGATTCAGAAATGGATTGATAACACTATATCTTTAAAATGTGTAAATGCACAAAAGATGAGCAAATATTGAATAAACTTAAGGTAGAATAGTTTCAGATTTTCTTATAATACAGTTCGCTAATCTGGTAAATTTTTTTGGAAGACTACCTTTTTCCTGGTAACTTATCCCATCCAACACAAACCTTGAGTTTTTCATCTAATATAGAGAGGGTGAGCTATTTGTGTTTAATACTCCTAAATCTATATGCATGTGATAGGTAGCTGTTCAAAATGTACATATCATACTTTATGTGTCAACCATATGGTCTCTACACAAACATATGATTTACTTTAGTAGTTCTTTCTATTCCAAATGGTATGCATCCTCCAAGTATGGTCACTCAGTTAAAGAAGTACCAAGTATTTCTTTCTGTTTATCAGAGGATTTATTTATATATGTGTGTATGTGTGTGTATGTGTGTGTGTGCATGTGTGTCCCCCACAATTAACACTTTGGCAAGTCAAATTGTCTTAAATGCAATTAGAATGTCCTAAATTAGAAACTCCTCTTATATATCTTTTTTCTGAGTAAAATGAGACACTACACAGATTAGAGGTACTATTCTATTTGTCAACAATCAACCTTTAACTCAACTTTAATATAATTTAATGCTATGGAAAAAACAATTTTTATTACATTCCTTTTTAAAATAGGGGGGAAAACTGTACAAGTAAGCATGATCAAACCTCTGTAAAAGCTGGTTAATACTGATGTTTTATTATTGCCTTGAAGTCTCTCTAACAGTGTCCAAGAAATTATGTTTAAGGTCCATCTGAAGGAAAAAAGCACTGGAGAGGCAAGAAAGGACTTGGGTAAAAGCTCCAGAGGATTGTAGGGAGATGAAACTTGCTGTTTAAAAAATTATGTTGAGCTCTGCAGCATCTCCATTTCTCAATACCTTCCAAACCCATCAGTGGAATAGTTTTACCCACGTTTTAAAGGCTCATATTATATGCAGTTTTGGGGCTTTTATAAATTCAGAAAGTAAAGGAATATAAAGAGTGAAGAGTTTTGAAGGCTTCAGAGTAGGGCTGTTAAGAGACTCAATACTGCTAAATAACTCCCCAAACAAAAATCTTCACCCCACACCACCCCACCCAAAAACCTATATGTAACAGGAGAAAATGCACGGCCAGAAGCATTGGAAAAAAGTATGTAGCCTTGAATAAATCATACACTGAACAGTCTAGACTGGAGAAAAAAACTGAACATATAGATATGTGTGTGTCTATATATATATGTGTGTATATATATATATATATATATATATACACACATATATGTACACACACACACACACACCATACACACACACAAAGACCTAGCAACATCTATTCTCCTTATGTGAGTACCTCTACCCCAGTAGAATATAGTTATGAAAACAACTGAAAAACTGTTTCCCATCATGCTCCACTTTCTAGAATCTATCCTTTTTGACTGATTGGTGTAAACAAAAGCAAAACACATACACATGCATGCGTGCATACACACATATATACTCCCTTGTAGAATGTGAAAAATGCAAACATATAAAGCTGGTTTCAGAAATTACTTCAGTCTATAGGCCCTTGATTCTCCCCCACCCCAAAAATATTTTTCCTCATCCTCATTCTCTAAATGCCCAACCAACAAAAGAAAAAAGGAAAAAAATAAAAGGCTCTAAATGCACATGTTTCAAGTCAGTGTCTTGTTAACAAAAAGGTAGCATTTTCTTCACTTTGGCCATTGTTAAATATGCAGGCATAGATTAGGGAATGTTAGACTAGCATGTATTAAAAAAAAAAAGCAACATTAACAGAGCATGTATCTTTCAAAAAAGACTAAAACACTAACAAATACAAGTCAATGTACATATTTTAAACTAGGGTAATTTTATCTACATTGGAGTAAATGTTATTTTGTGTACCAGACATTGCAATACTGTTCATTTTCCTTGTATCATGCAAACATGTCAATTTTTGTCCTTAAAAAAGCCTTTATTGGTTATATTCACCTTGCCCTCCCACCCAAACTAAGGGAAAAAAGAGAAATAAGAAACCCAAGTAAAAGGGCTCCTTAAGATTTCATAACCTATGAACATAAAGCACCTAGTAGTGGTAATAGCAGAATTTTCAAATTTGTATAAAATAAATTCCTGTAATTTAGATAGATGCTTGCAACACAATGTGTAATCATGCCATGCTGAAATGTGAACCAACTGTGCAAAAATAAAAGGGACTATGAAAAAAATTCATATGTTCTTCATGGCCTGAGAGCATAGGTATTTTGAATAATTTAAAAGGGTAACCAGGAGAGTGTAACAGCTCTTCTGCCTCTCTTACTATGGGATTTGTAAAGAAAGTCAGTAACAGCCTAATAGCAGAGGTCTTGTCTATTGCCCCCTCCTCTCTAGCTAATCGTATTCAATTTTCTCTCATCTTCCTGAGCATCTTCCATGAACAGCATTGCAAGTTGGTTTAAAAGGGGGTTGTGGAGGGGCGGAGGGAGAGAAGGGGGGGAGAGAAGAAAAGAAAGAAAGGAAATTTTACAAGGGTTTTGTTGGTTAATTATTTACCAGTGGAGTCACTCCACCAGGAGTTTGATTTCATTGGCTATCAGTTGGTTCATGTTGAATAGCCCCCCTGGGAGCTTGGTGAGCAGCTCTCGCTCCGTGCTTTCAGGGTCGCTGTCAACAGAGCTGGAACTTGCGCTCATGTTGTCAACAGCAGTGCTGGCTGGGGGACCCAGCTCCGGCTCACTAGTCTCACTGGCTGTGGACACCACGGAGAGCAGGGACATACGCCGAGTAAGCCGGCCAGAGGGCAGAAGGGAGGCGGCATAGTCCGCTATGATACCAGCTACATCTAGATTACAAGCCTTATCAAAGGCGATGAAACCTACATTTGCATTTGCTTCGCAGACACAGAAGGAGCCGTCATCTTTCATCAACAGGTCTATGCCACACACATCCATCCCCAGGATGTTAGACACCTGGATAGCTAGCTGCTTCCCTTGTTCACTCAAGGAGCACATCATCCCCACACCACCTGGGAAAAGAGAAGCTAAGTTATCAAAATTACACATTTTAGGAATAAACTAAAGCTGACATTAAAGACTCATCTTCTCTTCTAAATGAATAGTAAAATCACATTTGGGACTTTGAAATCACAGCTTGCTACATTAAGGAACCTCCTAAGTCTACAAAACTCTTGCATAATACATAAAACATACATGACAAAAATATTAACAATGTTAATTTCTAAAATATATATGTGTATGTATGTATAAAGTGATAGAGGAAAGGCTGGAATCTTGGAATATTCCAAGATTCCAAGTCATTTGACTTGATAGGACTCTTACTGTACAGCACCCAGTCCAATCCATTTAAAGTTGCTAAGCCAAAGAATTCTGGGGTTTAATGTAACTTCTTCATAAAGATGAAGTCTGGGGCTTTGATGGTATCTGAGAAAAGTATTAGATTTCCTTACTTGAGATATTCGCTTCAGGAAACTCTGAGATAGGACTAGAAAGTAAAGAATTTTGAGAACAGTTTGGTTTTTGGGCTCTGTTTCTCCACAGAAGTTAAGTCGACATCAGTATTACTTTGTGAGTGCCCCTGATGCCTTTGATGCCAAAGAAGACAAAACGTAACTGCATAGGTGAGCTGAGTCCACCTTACCACTGAGGCTGGAAGCATTACAGTATAAGAAAAAGTACTTCAGGAGGGGAGTAATACACTCGCCTATGAATTAAATGACTGCTTGAATTCATCTGGACTATTCCATATATCTAGAGAAGAACACTGACAGAACAAGTCACTAACAACCTAAATTTAAAAAGTACAAGCAGTTTTGGGAGTTTCAAGTTTAGCCCAAAAAGATTTTCTGAAACCAAGACAAAAAATTGGATTTTCCAACAAAGAACTTCAGTAGAGGAGATAAAGGAAAGTATAATCATTTGGGGGGACCTAGCTTATCACTTGGCAAAACAAGTGTAAGAAATACTTAGAAGTGCACACACAGGAAAACTAAGGTGAAATCACAAAAGTAACAAATGTGGAACACTGAATGAGGAAAAAAACTTATTCAGAAGAGGTACTATTAGAGGAGTAACAATTACGAAGATCTTTTTCTAAAACTAAAAGACAGAAACAGCTTACTAAAATTCAGTTTTATCTGATAGAAATATAAGAAACAACTCTGATCAAAGTATAAGAAACAACTCAAAAAGAATAAATTACCTCCCCTACTCTAAAATCAGAATAAATTTGGACATTCGATTGCAACACTGTAACCTAAAAGGCAGTATAACTAAAAGTATATTTTTACTAAGAATCAATATATCATTCTCCTCCCAAAAAGAAGACTACATGCAGGTATCTATCATTCACATAAACATTCAAGGAAATTAACCAAGGAAAGATACCCATATAACAGGAAATGGCTAAAAATAGACCTCAAGATATGGGGATCTGGTAGTGTTAAGTAAACAGTGGTGAGTTGATGATTGCTGTATAGGTATAATTAACTTTAAATGATCAAGAATACTTGGGAATGTGCCATGTTAAGAGTTATATAGAGATTGGTGAAACAGAACAGATATCAAATAAGAGAAATGCCAATACAGACTTGAATAAAAATTATTAAATGAAATGTAATGCCAATGAGAGTAGGGATTTTCATCTATTTTCTTTGTTACTATATACAAAATACTGCTGTAACATCACCACTTAGGTTTAACAGAAACAAATAGGAGGCACTCAAAAATATTCTCCAGGAATGAATCAACAAGGAAAAGTCAACCTGTTCTAAAATTCATGGAAGAAAGAGGGAATAGGGATAATGAGGAAAAGTGAAGGTAATCCAAGGATGTCATATTATGGTGAAGACATAGGGGGTCAATCAGATACCCAGGAATATTAGCAGGGAATTAAGATTGATATTCATACAGTAAAAATCACCACAAGGCTCTGAAAAACCCCATGCAGAGATGGAAATAAATACATAAAAAGACAGCATGACAAATAGATAATAAACAGACTATTGAATAAATATTGCTGGGATAACCACTTATTCATTGGGGATGGGGGAAGAATGTCTATCTCTTAATGAACATTATCAGTTTTAGGTACATTAAAGACCTAAACATGATAAGCAAAACTTGTAAAAGACTACATGTACAAGAATAGAGGGCCTCTCTGGTGGCACAACAGGTTAAATTTCTGCACTATGAAGCTATTCAGCAGTCACTGCAGCACAAATTTGATCTCCCAAATTTGATCCTCAGCCAGGGAGCTGACCCATGTGGCACAGCAGACCTCTCCTGCCAGGCCCACTGTTCCTCAACAGTGTATTTCAGTGCATCTGTCTGTTCTGCTCCCCCACTATGTCTCTGGTGAATCCTCTTGCAACCCCACACCTATGGTCTACACCCCAACTCTTGCATGC
Source organism: Condylura cristata (assembly GCF_000260355.1). Taxonomy (NCBI): domain Eukaryota; kingdom Metazoa; phylum Chordata; class Mammalia; order Eulipotyphla; family Talpidae; genus Condylura; species Condylura cristata. Next base: position 14,914,964 of record NW_004567135.1, on the reverse strand, counting down.
ATGCATAAATAAATGAATCTTTAAAAAAAAAAAAAAGAAAAGAAAATGACTGTGAGTTAGAGAACAGTTTCTTAAAAAAAAAAGTTAAGTAGAGAATGTAAAAAGATAAATATGCTTGATATTAAATTCAAAATAACAAGTATTTAAGGCCATGAACTAGGTAAGACTACTAAGAAAATGAAATAAATATAGAAAATCTAGGCTAAACTCTTATCTTCTATTCTTACATATATGACTAAGGTATATAAACAAAAAGATAGCTCCAAACACATTTAGATTTTGAAAAAAAATCTCATTTAGTCCAGTGAGTAAAATGGGTTAAGATACAGGTTAAATGAGCTACAGTTATATACAAAGTATATGTATGCCTCAAAGTAAGTATGCCTCAAAAGATTAGACACTTAGCTCTGTTTAGATGGCTTATACATGTGTGAACTGGAATACTCATGGAGTCTAGATGAATGCAAATTTATGATTCAGAGAAATCCAATTTCATTAACAGAATAAACAACTCAAAAATATATACTTTTAATGGTTAAGTCTATTAATCATGTTGAATGAGGAAGGTAGTAGTAATGTTACTTATACTAGAGAGATAACTGCATTGATTTTACCTAGTGAGCAGTTGCTTTGCATCCTCCCATCTGTTGAGCATCGTAACATGGTGCCAACCACACGACCTCCCACAACAATGACACGCACATCCCGTCCATGAGACTCTTTAACATATTTCTGGAACAGGTATGGAGCTTCATGACGAATAAGATGGCTTAGATCTGCCAAGTGGTGCTTATCTCGGGCCAAGAATACAGCTTTGCCTATAATTAAAAAATCAAAATATATATGTAATTAATCAAACTGTGGGCAGCTGCTATCTATTGCCTCCATTTTCTAAATATCAATTTGATTTTTCAGAAGCAATTACTTTTTAACAAAAGTAATAGTTATCATAATTGTGAGACAATGCAAAAAAAAATAGTTACGAATCTCCTACCGTGCCCGAACTCCCAAAACTTTCAGCAATCTAAAATTCATTTCATAGTACATAACGTGAGGTAGAGGGTATACATCTGTATTACACTCCAGATAGCCCATAATGTCAGCCTACCTTATTAGCAAAACATACACCTTACACACTGCACTGTTTATCTATTTTTATGCCAACTGTAGTGTCTATTTTGAGTCATGGTTATAAATCTTTTGACATTCTTCCTATCAAGATGAGAGGGACCTATGTCTCATGTCATCAAATCTACTACTGAGACGAGGTCATAGGAAGTCATGCAGCTTCTTGTTTATTAAAGCATTCAGTGTAGAGGCCTGAGATTGCCTTGGCTGTCAGACTGTAGAGGTCTAATAACTGCAATGCAGTGAGCAATCCCAGCTGAACTTTGATCCAACAACCTTTTTATGTCAAAGTACTAAACCCTAAGAAGCATTTAGATTTAGGAATAGTTTTATGATTTAAGAAATCTTTCCTTAATCTAAAGTGATTGAGGTATTTTTCAGTGAGTTGGTAAGACATACTGTCTTCTACACCTTCATAGTTTTGCCTAAATTATTAAGTCTTTGAACTATATAAATTCAGGTGGTGGGGGGAAGGATTACTTAGTGATGTATGGTGCTTGAATTACTGAAGAGGAAGATAATGACAGTAACTTCGGAATCTGTCTAAATTAAAAACGCATCTTAAATTCTCTAGAATACTTGCTAAATGACCAGAAAGAGCTTCCAGTAAAAGTAAACAATAGTAACTTTCTAAGCTGTGGTAATGTGGACCTAACAATTTTCTTCCAATAATCTTTCAGATGTCTTGTTTCAAAAGTGAAAAATTTCAACCAGAAACAAGGATATTATCAAATCAAGAGCCATTTACAAGCAGAAGGGAAAGAATGATTGCTTTATCTGATTAAGAAAAAAATTATTTTGTTTTATTTATTTTCTTATTTATACCACCCTCATTAAGTCGAGTACATTCTAAATTATATACTATAGCAACAACTCATACACACCTCGATGACCCCGTGTATTCTTCACTACCATTGGAAACTCCAGTACTTCTGCCTCATCAATCATTTTAGCAAAATTTTCATGACCACCTGGTTTGAGCAACAAAGAGTAATTTAGTAACAACAACAAAGACGTTTTGTGGTAAATTTTATCAGCATTACAGAGAGAAACATGGGAGACACAGAAGGTAAGGTAAGAACCTAGTGGCTAAATTAGTTAATTTCAAACTAAACAACAAGCTTTCTAATTTTATGCCTTTTTCAAATTTTTATCCCAAGACCTCCCTCACACAAAAACCCAAGATTTACTTTATGACAATTACCTGTTTGGATTAAAAACACAGGACTCATTCAAGACTGGAAAGATGCTACAAACTGTCCTTTACTTCCAACCTCTCCTCCTCCTCCTCTCTCTCCCCTCAATATTAAACTCAATTATTTAATCAGTGTTTTCTACAGTGAATTACTCAGTACTCATGGATTAAATCTTGTTTCTTACTGTATTCAGTGCCCTAGAACTAATAAGGTAGTAAGAGTAGAGCAAATAATGGATTATACCAAGAACAGTTCATTAAACAAGTGTTATATCACAAACTTGTTGCTTACAAAAAAAAAATCAAGAAGATTCATCCTCCAAATTTTAAATCTTCAATGTTAGGTATAGAGAAAATAATTGCTATTTTGGTTAATCCTTTTCTCCTTTCTAGTCTTTCAAAAACAGAATTGAAGATTCATGATATAAGCTTAATATTTCAAAAGCAAAAGGAAGACACAATTCTCACACTAATTTTACAATGGCTAAAGACAGTAATTATGTTTACACAGGTCATTCAGCTTTGGTAAAAGAGTAAAAATGAGAAAAGCACAGAGATTTATTTTTGAAATCTAAGGCTAACTCTTCAAGCATTCCACTGGACATTTGAAAAATATCTTTTCAGAAACTGATTTAGAGATCACTTCTAGGCTTTTTGGCTAAGATCAAATGTAGAAACTTATTTCTAGGTAATTCTGATCCTTTCCAAGGTAGAAGAACTGGAAAGGCAGGAAATATAGTAACATGATATTGCTTACAGCAGTATTACTTAAAGTGTGGTCTAATAACCTGTATCTTTTGTGAATTCTTTGACATTGATCTGTAAACATAAAAAGAATAAGAAGACAGAGGCTTTTACATAAGCTATATTTTTATGGTACTTAAGAGTACTAACACAGCAGATTAGTCCGGGGGAGGGGGGGAAGGGGAACTAACCAGAATTTTGGTAGCATTGGTTTAAAGCATGCCTAGTGCAGGGTCATTCTCCTTAAAAACAGTGAAACAAAGATAAAGTACCAAGAAAATGGTAATAAATATAAGAAAGTAAAGATATCATCAAATTCTATTATTTTTTACTTCAGGGATACACAAACTAAGGCCTATAGGATAGATGTGGTCAATGTCTCCTTTTGTAATATATCTATTGGACCAAAGACATACTCACTCGTTAAAGCATTATCTACATCAGCTTTCAGAGCACTACCCAGGGTTACTAAGAATGTTACTGCAAAGTCCAAAATATTTACTCCTTGGACTTTTACAGGAAAAGGCTTGCTAATTCCATTCTTTTCATATAATAGAAATCTTAAGATTACCGCTGCTTATTTTGCTAAAATTAAAAGTTCCATTTCCATAATCAATTCTTTAGGAATTCTCCTTATATTACATAACCCTATTAGTATAGTATATCTTTAAAAACTATCACTGCTGTAAAAAACTTAAGCTATGCATTCTTTTTAGTGAACTTACCGTAAGAGAAAGTATCTGGAAGAGGAACACCATGGCCAGCCAACTCTTGAAATGTCCAGAACTTATTAACACAATTCAGGATGGCTTGAGGTCGGTTCATCAACCGACATCCCATTTTCTCTAGATGGCGCAAAACGGTGATGTCACTATCACTTTGCACCCAAGGGGTTGGTACTCTCACTACCACCACCTGGGGGTAGGCAGTAATTAGTTCTCCATTGATCCGTAGACCTGAAATACATAGGCATGAAGCCAGAGTCTTTAAAAGGGAATATACAATAAAATGGAGGAATAGAAAGAACATAGCCTGAGTCACAAAACTAAGTATATTTTGTAACCCTCCAATTGGAGCACAGAGACATTCTTCCTTCATTACATTACTTTGCATGAAAAACTGGCTAAATGTTATGACACAAGTCAACAAAACTACATACTACATAGCAACTGAAAAAAGTATGTCAAAGGGGTCCAACTAGATGGCTATAGCGTGACGAGTTCATCTCATCAGATACTCAAATAGAAGAAGGAAAATGTAAGATCACTACAATTAGAAATAATGGAGCTGGACTTCCCTGGTGGTCCAAGGGGGTAATTCTCAGCATTACGAAGCTAACCACAGTCATTGAAGCACCCAGTTAGGTCACTGGCTAGGGAGCTACCCACAGAGCAGAGTAGACCTCTCCTGCTTTGGCTGCTGCAACCCCCAGCAGTGCTTTTCAGTTAATCCATCTTTTCTGCTCCCTACTGTCTCTGGTGAATTCTTGCTCCTGCACCCCCACACCTCCGGCCTATACCCCAGCTCTTGTATGTGTAAATAAATAAATCTTTAAAAAAAAAAAAAAAAAAAACAAAGACACAATCACCGAAAATCATCCCAATATGGTAAATGAATCAGACACTGATCAAGAGGCCAAGAGTTCCAAATAAAATAATTACCAGACACAACACCAAGAAACATCAGAGCCACTGAGGCTGAAAGTACTTAAAAAAAGATTTCCAGTCCAGAATTCTTTTTAAATGTATAGATAGATAGACATACAGACAGATCGACAGATATACAGAGACACACATATATATACACACACATTGTTTATTTTTGAGCAATGTTTGTTTTCTTTTTTCAGGATAGAGCTCATAAAATGAACCTGGGAGGAGGGATTATGTCAGTGAAAAAAAGACAGAAGGAAAGAGAAAAATATTGATGGTTTCCTTTATAGGAAGAATATAGGGGAACCAAATATGGAAACATGAAAAAAAAATAAACAAAACTAACCAGTAACTAAAAATCAGAGGTATTTATTCTGCCAGGAGGGACAGAGATCAAAACAGGGGTCAGGGAAGAGCATAAGGGGCTGTGGTATTATGGTCCTGCCCAGAAGTCTTTACCCAGTAAGATTTACATGCAAGGCAGAAAAAAAGCAAGGAACTTCAAAGAAGTAAGTGACAAGTACAAATATTTCTGTCCTCAGGAAATAAGGTTCAGACAACTAATAGGTTCCTTTTTGGCTGGTTAATGTTTTTCTTCCAGGTTCTACAGTTTCAGAAGATTTTTCAGGGCTTCTAGAATTTTATTAAAACTTTAAGACTTTTCAACACAATTTTCAAGTAAAGGTGCTGTACACAATTAAAAACAGACAATCTCTCAAAATTAGGCACTCAAAGACAAATGGGAATATGTTACTAGGACACAGGAGATGACCAGGGATTTGACTGTCTAAAAGGATAATTAATTTATGACTAGTTCTAAAAATTCATGAAACTATGATTATGGCAAAAGGCGAACAAAGTCTCATTTGCTACCACTGGTGGGATTACAGCACAAATCCCTGATTAAAAAAAAAAAAAAAAGAGGAAAATTTTTATTTATCCCACTGTCTCAGGAGAAAAAATAGTTTAACAGTGAGAAAAGCCCTTCTTTGGAAAAGAATGCCAACTACCACAGATAGAACAGCAAAATTAGAAAAAAATACTTTGCAAGCCCCAACAAAATGAATGAATCTAGCAAAGGTCATCAAAATACTAAAGGCATGAAGGAAAGGCCAATGGGATATTTGCATAGTACCAAATATTACTTGCTAAGACAAAGTCAAAAATCATTGTAGCTGACAATAAAGAAACTCTTTCCTACCAGCTGTCTAATCCACTAATAAAAGTGGAACAGAGTCCCATTTTATGCCTCTGGCTACATGCACAATGAAGCATCAACCATTACTTGTTAAGTATCATTTTCACACAAAACTATCAGACAAATTCAAGAGCTTGAGATGATAAAGAACTGTTCTGAGTACTTCAAAAATTTGCGGTCGGGGCCCTCCCTCCCCGGTAGCCGAGGAGGTTAAAGCATAGCATTGTGAGACTATCAGCAGCTGCTTCCGTGCACGAGTTGGTTCCCCAGCCAGGGAGCTGACCCACATCGCCTGGCAGACCTCTCCTGTCACCCGATGCTCCCCTGAACAGTTCTGTTCTGCTCCATACCCTGTCTCTAGTGAATTCTCTCACTTGCCCCTTAGCCCCACACCTCTGGCCTGTACCCCAGTTCTCTATCCATAAATAAATGTATCTTTTTTAAAAAGTTGAAGTCACTGAATAAAAATTGTTCTGAAATTTAAAGGTTAAATACAGTATATCCTAACAAAGAGCATGAACTTAACCAGAGCCTGATTTGAAAAGAAAAACCTGAAAATTAATTTTTAAGATCAATTGAAAATCTAAATCTACAATATATATTAGATGATATCAAAACATACCCATTTTCTTAGGTATGCTACTGGTACTGGATTGTATAAGACAAACATTGAAAAGTATAGGATTATATTTGGAGAACACTGAAGTATTTCAGAGGTAAAGTGACAGAAAGATGGCTACAAACCTCTCCAAACAAAAAAGTCTTTATAAGGCTAATGATGAACGATATTAAAAAAGTTAAGAATTCATTCTTCTAAAATACATATTCCTTTATCTGTTTAACTGTTTTTAACAAGACACATTGTATTTCCTATCAAAATTTAATATCCTCAGCAATCCTTTTCCCCTCCAAATTTGTTTTCAAGTTTTAGCTATTAGAAATAAAATTTTTTCTTCAAGGTGTGCTCTTATGGGAATGACAAAAATAAATAAAATTCCTTTCCCAACTCCCTCATTTGCATTACAGAAAGAAACAAAAGGAAGACTCTAACAGTGTAGCTCATTATCATTGAGCTCTGCCGCATTGCAGCTGACAGTCATATGTTTAAAGAGAGAGAAGAGGGGAAAAAATGAGGGAAATAGAAAGCAAGCAAACAAATAATTGGATTATGATTGTCCATTCTGAAGGTGAAGTCTGACTAGGTTATTTTATTGTCAAAAAATATAGTCAAAATAACCAACTATCCCTAAAATTGGTAAAAGAGGGGAAAGATATATAAAGATAAGTGTGATTCCACTAAGTAAATTAAGTTTGTCACCTTATGCAAGTATTAATCCTACTTGAAAAGTTTTCAGGACCAAAACTGTTGGTGTGGTGAGATAGTCTTGGAGTGACCTTTACTAGTAATTTGGCTTGGAAAACTATGTATCCCACTCCTAGTCATAGTTAGCAAATTTACTTAAATTTTTATATACAAGGACTCAATATTAAAAGAAAGAAAATAAACAATTTTGTTTATTTAGCATTAACGTGTTTTTCCTTACTATTACCTTAATATCAATGAAAATTGAAAGCTGAAATCACTAAATCAATACAAATTATTACACTGTCTTTCTCCATAACAATTTTACATTTTAGTAAAAAAAAAAAAACAACTGTACAGACTATATAAATGGGAAAATGTATAACTTAAGTAACTGTTAGTGAAGCCAGTCATAAAGATACACTGTAGTCTTCCAGCAATATTCTTTAAGAAAAGGGGAGTAAGAGGGAAGAGACATTTTAATAAAAACAGAACTTTTAAATGTGTAATTCGACTATTGAGTTTGAAAAGGGTAAGCTTCTTTTTAACAGTAGCTCCTAGTGAAAAACAAATTTTTTTTAAAGATTTATTTATTTATGCATACAAAACTGGGGTACAGGCCAGAGGTGCAGGGGTGTTGAGAGGATTCACCAGAAACAGAGTGGAGAATAGGACAGGCAGATGATGAAGTACACTGCTGAGGGAAGAGCGGGCTAAGTAGGAGAGGTCTACTGCGCCATCCGGGTCACCTCCCTGGCCGGGGACTGTACACGGAAGCGTGTGCAGCCAGCTTTGAAGTGCTGCACCTTAACCCCTTGTGCTACTAGGGAAGGCCACCAGAGAGGGCCCTATATACAAATTTTTATAATGCTCTTTTGTAACCAACTTTTGATAACTAAGAATAACTCGTACAACTACATATTATCTATGACTTTTGAATACAGCTATAAAGATAAATGTAAAATATCTGTATACCGATGTAATTTTTCATTAGCTACAAATATGTAAGTTATGGAATAAGGTAATGATGTGTAGATAATACAGGGAAAAACAGAAAGTGAGTAAATTTACAGCAAGATTCTCTGGCATATAACAAGGACTCCATGTCTCATTCAAATCCTACCTCAATGTGCAACTTCAAGCAAGTTATTTACTGTCTCTTTGCCTCAGATTACTCATCTATAGTATAGTGGGAGTAATTCCTTTATAGAGTTGTGGTGAGGATTAAAGTGGTTAACGTAAATGAACAAGTGGCTGGCATTTAATAAGTATCTAATAGCTCTTACTCTTCACTATCACCCATTATGCCCTTTGGCAGACGGCAAACAAAGGTAAATTAGTACTACAGTGTTCCAGGGGAGTAGGAATCTTAACACCTTGTTTAGAGAGGTACATTTTCCACCACTACATGGCAAATAGTAGATGTTCAATTATCACTGACTCACTATTATTATTTACTGAAATTTTTTACTTACCTCATGGTTTTTAAGAAGTTGAGCTGGGAATTTAAGGCCAGGTTTGAGTTTGAAACTATACATCCTAAAACAAGACAGACTGTCCCTAAAAATGCCAGTCAACTCAAAATCAAAACACCATCTCAAAGATAAATTAAATATTAGTATCTAAAAACCCAATGTAGAAAATTAAAAACAGCAGGAGTTAAACATAAATATAAAAGACTTGTCAACCTAATAGCTGATCCCTAGAAAACTAATAAATCTCTTAACTTCCTAGACAAAATAATCTAGGGGAAAAAAGAGGGCACAAATAAGGCAAAAATGAAAGGAAAATATATTTCCTGCAAGCATTAAAAAGATAATGGAAAGATTTAAGGAAATCATCTGAATAATCTGAAAATTTAGATGAAATATACAACCCCCCCCCCGACAAAAAACAAAAACAAACCAAAGTCAACTTCACTGATAAAGAAAATGCAAAAATCTTCAATATAATAGTAAAAACTTGAGCCCAGCAACATCGGCAGATAATTGATTTTATTACAAAGTACTGTAATTTTCCTAGCCCTACTTAGTATAACTACACTCACACTCTCCTAAATTTTGCTTTGATGACTCATCATTTGGATTCCTCTGAGAATAATCAGATCATCCAATTTCACAACTTCAAAAGCACTGAGTATAACCAGTAGAGTTATCATGGTTTCGTGTCATCAACTAGTAACTTTCTCACTCACTGAATATTTGCCATGTGTCAGACACTACCAGGACATTTTATTTTCTTCTCAAGAACTACTGTGAGTATTATATGGTGGGCCTTTTAAATTTTATTCCTTATGGCCCTCCCTGACGGCACAACAGGTTAAAATTCAACACTGTAAACAAGCCTCAGCCACTTCAAAATGAGTTCAATCCCTACCCCTGGAGGTGATCCACACGGCACAGCAGACCTCTCCTGACCCACCCACTGCTCCCCTCAGCAGTCAGTGGAACTTTTCTGCTCCCCACTCTGGTGAATCCTCTCACTGCCCCTGCACCTCTGGCCTGTACTCCATTTCTGTACTTATAATAAAAAAATAAATAAATAATCTTTTTTAAAAAATTTATTCCCTCTTTTCAGAGAGATAATGTGACAACAGATTTCATTTCCATTAAATGAGTCAAGATAATTAGTCAGACCAACTGTACGAGTATTTTCAATGAACTATAAAAGATTTAATTTAATAAACAGATCAGCCTGGTTAAGTATATCCAAGTAGTTCTAAAGTTCAACCTCTTTTCACTTAGCTTGCTGATTTCCAAAGCAGCTTAGTAGCTGGAAGAATCCTTTCTGAAAGAATATTCAATGGGTTAGATTACACCTAATATCAAATACTGGTAAGCTCCTAAATTCCTTTATACCTTTGCTTTAGGTTCCCCAATGCCTTCAGAAGTCCTTCTAGTTTTCTACTTCCAAATTCCTAACAGTTGTGTGGCAATTCATACCAGATTCCCAGAGCTATATCCTCAACAACACCATGGTTCCAATTGAATGAAGGTAATTACTTAATTACCAGTTTCACACTGTGTATCTATCATGGGTTATTAGATTCCCTTTCTGGGATAAGAAAGGTAGTTTCCTAATTGCTTTCCACACTATCTAAGCCAAGCAACCAACTCTCTGAAGGGTCTACTCTTTGTAATTTGCTCTCTGGGCTTAATTTCTGTATTGGCTAAGGTTAATTTCTGTATTGACTAGTTAACTTAAGCAGGAGGGAAAAAAAAAAACCAAGAATGAAATGAATGGATATAAAATTGCAGAGAATGCTGAGAAAACCAGGCTCAGAAAGAAAGTTCTGGATAACTAGAAAGGAAATTCCTTGATGTGACACACAACATCACATCAAGATGGCAAATAAAAATATTTTCTCAGCGGAGATTCATGGGATTTTAGTATTAACTAACAGTGGTGGGGGGAGAAGAACCCTAGTTATTTTTCATCAATTCTACATTTGGTAGGAAGGTTTGCTTTTCTTAATAACAGTACTTAGTAGACAGGGGCCAATGACATTAGACTATTTTTTTAAATGCTTTATCATTATCTCATTCCACAACCATCAAGGCAATTGAAGTAAAACTTATAAGGACTTATCTATTTGTAAGAATATCACATTTCCAAATTTGCCTCCCTGCAATTGTCTATCAGCTTAACTTTTATTTGTCCTTTCTAGTGGCACAGGGGTTAAAATCTCAGTTCTATCAACCTCTCACCAGCCGCTTCAACATGAGTTCAATCCCAAACCAAGGAGCTAACCCACATGGCGCAGACCTCTCAAACTTAAAAAAATAAATAAAAACCACTTTTACTCAAAACTACATCCACATTTATAATGTTCAACATCACATATAAAAGTACAGACATTTCCAAGAGCATTTGATCCCCAAATTTGAAACAGTCAAAGCATTAGAGGTAAAACTAATTCAGTTCCTTCACTTTCCTGAACTACTCTGGAAAGGGATAGGCAATTACTCTGAAAAGACAGGTACAGTCACTTGGTGCTGATATAGAAGATTTCAGTTAAGTACTTCACTACAGAATGACTAAAATGCAGACTGATTTGTTATACAGAGTATATATTTTCAAGGTTCTTTGTTACTTTGATGACCGAAGGTGGGGAGAGGAAGCTGATTTCATAATATAAGAGATCTCTTCCTGGTGATTAAAGACTAAAGATTTTTTTCTTTGAATCCTCAAAAATTTATTTTCTGACTTACGGAAATACACAAATACAAAATTCTAATCATTTAGTCAACATCACAGTCTAAAAACCCAAAAGAAAACAACTCAATCCCATTCATTCTTTGTCTAATCAGAAATAATCATGGACAGTATATTGGAAAAGGGAACATTAGCAAATATATTGCTGTGGTACTATATACTGCACTGTAATCACTTCTTTGATTTTTGTAGAGCATCCATATGTCTACTTAGCTTAAAGAACACATGAACTATATTATTTCTCCCTCCTCCACTTTCCCTCCCTCATAGACTGCCACAGGGTAAACTTGGTCTGCTTGATAATATTTCACAAGTCTCTGAGATTCTTTTTGCTTTTCTTCAAGGAGAAACAAGTGAGTTTCTCATTTCTATTTTTGCATTTCACTTGTCCAGAATTTCTTCTTGGTTTCTATTTTAGAATTCTGGGGTGAAAACTTGTAAGTTCGATGAATGACATCATTGCAAACATCCAAGCTCAATACATTCCAAGATTACTTTCAACAGATTCTCAGTGAAATAGGAACATAGCATTTTATGTGTCCAGAATCTTGCCAAGAGAGATCCTATATGGAATAATACAAACTCTGGATGTGAGAAATTAAAAAGAAAATATTAATATGAATCTGTTGGGGGAGGGAGGTAACAATATAATTAAGTGAAAGTTGTGTCACATAGGCACGAAAGAGAAAACCCAGGTAAAACTTCACAGAAGTTGTGATAAGACAAAAGAACACATTCAGATGGGATGAAATACACAAATAAAGGCAAAGAAACAGCAGTGAGCACGAATTAGGTTGGGAACACCTATTCAAGGTAAAGAGTAGTGAAGGAAAGGGTAAACAGTTGGGACTACACTGATTTAAAAAGCTTCTGTACACCAAAAGAAACATTATAAAAAACAGATATCCCACTGACTGGGAAAAAATTTTCTCACACTAAACTAACGATAAAGGATTGATCACAAAGATATACAAAGAACTGATGAAACTCAACAAAAATAAACCCCATCAAAAAATGGGCAGAAGATGGGCCCTCCCTGGTGGCACAGCGGGTTAAAAGCACTGCACTCAGAAGCTAAAGCCACTTCCGCAATGAGTTCAATTCCCGCCTGCCCCGGAGGTGACCACATGGTGTGGCAGACCTCTCCTGACAGCCACTGCTCCTCTCAGCAGTGAACTTCATCAATCTGCCTGTTCTGCTCCCCACTCTGTCTCTGGTGAAGGTTCTCACCGCCCCTGAGCCTCTGGTCTGTACCCCAGTTCTGTATGTACAAATAAATCTTTAAAAAAAAAATGGGCAGAAGAACTAAAAACACACTTCTCCAAAGAGGAATTGCAGACGGCCAACAGCATATGAAAAAATGTTCAACATCACTTGTAATAAAGGAAATGCAAATTAAAACCATAGGAGATACCACCTCACACCAGTGCAAATGGTACATCTTAAAACAACTAGCAACAACAAATGTTGGCGAGGATGTGGAGAAAAAGAAACTCTCCTGCACTGTTGGTGGGAATGCAAACTAGTACAACCACTATGGAAAGCTGTTTGGAGGTTTCTCAAACTGCTAAAAATGGAACTTCCATATGGCCCAGCAATCCCACTCCTACGTATCTACACAAGAACACATGTTTATTGCTGCTTTATTTACAATAGGAGAGACATGGAATCAATCCAAATGCCCAGAAGCAAATGACTGGATTAAAGAGATGTGGTACATTCATAAAATGGAATATCACTCAGCAACCAAAAATAAAGAAATAGACACATGCCTTTTGGAGCAACATGGATGTAGCTGGAAAAGATCATGCTTAGTGAAATAAGCCAGAAAGAAAAGGAAAAATACCAGATGGTTTCACTCATGTCAGGAGCATAAAGGAAAGGGGGGGAAGATAAAAATGAACAACTATATGCTCGAGACATTTTACAGGGGAGGGAGTGGAGAATGGGATCAAAAATGGGGTGGAGGAGGGAGTGCAGAGGACTATGGTGAATTAGTGATGGGAAGTTCACAGGGATTACAACTGAGATGGAAAAAGACACAAAATGATGTAAAAATAAATTACAAAAGAAAAGGTTGGGTTGATCTCTGAAATAAAGAGCAATAGACAAAAAGTATTTTGCAAATATTTCTCCACTTCTCCAAAAACGATAAATCACCTTTCCTATTAGATGAGCGCTAAATATAGTAAAAATATCAAATAATAAATATACTAATAACCACCTGGAAATTCCTAGACATGCAGAGGGACATTAATGAAAGTATTAAAGATAAAATCCCAAAGCAAATATGAATTATTAGAAATACTTAATCACCGAATGAGTCAAATCATTTAGACACCTTTATCAGAAAAAAATTAATAGTATTTTATATAGCATATAAAATAATTTTAAAGAGAAAAATCACAGAGAATTTGATTGTTTGTATTAACAGTATCCCATGGGGTATACATTCCATTCAGAGTACTATATAAAAAATGCATTTTAAACTAGAACGTAGGGGCCCTTCTTGGTGGTGCAATGCATTAAAGAACAGCACTGTGGGCCTTCCCTTGTGTCACAGCGGGTTAAAGCACAGCACTAAGAAGCTAAAGCAACTTCCACATATGTTCGATTCCCGTCTGCTCCGGAGGAGATCCACATGGCGCAGCAGACCTCTCCTGACAGCCCCTGCTCCCCTCAGCAGTGTACTTCGTTGATCTGCCTGTTCTGCTCCCCTCTCTGTCTCTGGTAAATCCTATCACCCTCCGCATCTCTAGCCTATACCCCAGTTCCATATGAATAGATAAATAAATCTTTAAAAAAGAAAAAAAAGAACAGCATTATGAGGCTGTCCCAAGCCACCACAGAAGGAATTTAGTCCCCAGCCAGGGAGGTGACTTACCTGGTGAGGCAGACCTCTTCTGTCTCACCCACTGCTCCCTTCAACAGTGCATTTTGGTTAATCCACCTGTTGTGACACTCACTCTGTCTCTAGTAAATCTTCTCACCACCCAGACCCCTGGCGTATACGCCAGTTCTTCTATGCATAAACAAACAAATCTTTAAAATAAAATAAAACTAGAACATAGGCACCTTCGTGGTGGCGCAGACCATTCCTGTCTTGCCCACTGCTCCCCTTAGCAGTGTATTTCAGTAAATCTGCCTGTCCACTGCTGACTCTGTCTCTGATGAATCCTTTCATCCCCGGAACCTTTGACCTATACCCCCATTATCTTATATGCATAGATAAATTAGAATCAATGTAAATAATAAGTCAGAATTAATCTTTTAAAAAATAAATAAAATGGAACTAGAATATAGCAATATAAATATAAAACAATAAAATATAACAACAGGCAGGAAATTTTTGATTCCCCTTCCATCTACTCCTTAAACATTACAATCAAGTATTAACTAAATACTAGTGTTTCCGTTTCTTCCATAAAATATACCTGATTTTAAGATTAGATGAATCTTACTACGACAAGGTTATGAATTCTTTTGTACTAATTATTCCTAAAATATGCAGGTTCCATACATTTTAAGTAAAAACTAAAAAAGAAAAATCACTTAATATAGACTTACCCAAGCTTCCCTGCTCAATTGTTAGCACCAGCTCATCCATCACTACAGCTCTAAATTCCAGTTCCTCCTCACAACATTTAGTCTTTAATGCTCGTAAGATCTCTTTCTGAGGATAGTCTTCCCTGATTCGACGATCTGTCAAAAACCACAGCTTTGCAGTCATAGAGCTACACATCTTGATCTGCTTGTTTGTTCTTTCTTGGATTATTTCCTCCTGTAAACTCTTTCTAGATGGAAGAGAAAATAGATATAAGCAAGGTAAATCAAGAAATCTAATTGTTGGTTTTCATACAAATAAACCATAGCAACACAAGAGGTATTGCTCATTTTTCCCATTTCATTCAAATTAAAATTTCTTTATATAATATCACCACATTTTGCAGTTTCTACTGGGAAAATACACTGCAGCTTTATGATTCAGCAGGTAATTGAGCAGAAACTCCCCATATTATATGTTGTGTATGAATACTCTTTTACCGGATAGTCTACTTTTATCTGCTCCCAAAAATGCAAAATCTTTTAAAATATGAAATAATCAGTCAACAACAATATAAATCCACAATGCTCCCGTTATTATAAACTATAAATAATGTACTAGTTAGTTTTTTAACTCAGTTTTTAAATTGTATTACATATAAGTTAAAAACATACTTCTAGGTGTTTAGAAAATTCCATATTACTAGGTAAGTTTCAATACTAAAGTCTTTTACAGAGCAATTGTAATCAAAAATAACTTGAGTGTAGGAAAAAAAAACTTTAAATAATCAAAATCCAATGGCTAAAATTTATTTCCATCAGTGAATAACATGCTCAGTGCCTTTCCTTTCAATAAATTTCTAAACGTGTGTTTACTAAAACTCACAAGAGAACTTTCTTCCACAAAAAGTGATGCTGTTCAGAATTTGTATCATGAGCAAAATGTTGAAAGTCACTTTCATAAGAAGCAAGTTTTATTAATGTAACAGGTGATTTCAACAACAAAAACGTAGTCATGCTGTGTACCTAATGTAGTTATCACTGTTTCCCTTGAATGGGTAACTGTAAAGGAAAAAACCCTTTAAACATTAGTACTAGATAATTTCTGAAATACTGTGGTGCTGGTATTCAATACACAAAGACATCTCAGTTCCTCCCCACTTAAGTTTCCAACGCCATTTTTAGCTGGTATTACGATTCAATCATTACATGAAGATGCATGGTTCAGTCAGGTAGATCTGGTCCCTAATACAAGATGGGCTGTTACAGCCATTGTATGTAATTAGTAATGTTCTGATATCTACATATCAGATTTTTAGAAATACCCAGAAAGACACATGTTGTTTTCAGTGATTTTATACTCTGAAACTCTCTAGGTTGCAATTCTTCAGCTGGGTAGGAGCTCCAACTTGTACTAACAGAGGCACCTCTTATATCCTCATGTACAGGCTGGGTGTTTCTACACTGTTAGTAAGCCAACAACCAAGGGTTCAGGCTAGACTCCCCAAGTCCTAGCAGACCCCAAATTCTCCTGGTTCTGGGATTCTCACATAGAAATGATGTCCCCTTTTCTGTCTGAGATCACTTGCTATAATGAACCTCATCCTTTCAGGGAAGTTCTGAAATCTGAAACTGAAGGTATACTCTCCTCCTAAAATGCAGATTCTAGTAAAGAAGCAGAGACTATGCTAAAGAAGTCCGACATCAATGTCAATGATTGTAATTCCTCAGAATCTACCTAAATGGCAGGCAGTAAGACTGGTACCTTCCCTTGCACAGAGTTATTTTTGGTCATGTAAAATATATTTTCTTTATCAGCTTCCATGAACTTTTGTATCACACTTTGTTTTTCACAAAAAGATTCATAGTGATGCTACACTGTGTTCCAACTCACACTTCCTGGACACCAAATACATGTTGTAAAGAACAAGTTGGCATATTAACAACCTCAGGGTATTAATTCTTGTTCTATTAGTGCTGGTATCCTCTTCAAGTCACACCTCAAGAAACTAGTTGACTGCCAGGGAATGAAAGGGCACAACTTCATCCTCTCTGCCCAATGGTCTACTCCAGCTCCCACAGGAGAGGAGCTGGCCATCCTCACTGCCCCCACCTTCCAGCTGCTGCTACTGTGGCTAATCAACCTTTTCAGGGAGCTCCACTGAGTTTCATCACATCTACCAAGAGTCAGGAAACATGTGAAGTCTCTTTAACCACCAAACTCTACTCTTCCCCATCTCTAACTCCTGTCCTAGGAGGAATAGCACCTTCTACCACAGCCATCCCCTTTCTAATGATTATTTTAAAACAACTACTTCTCCCATTCAACAATATTCAGGAAAAAGAAAAAGAGCAGCTGAGAAGTTAAAAGCATGAACAGTAAATCTATAGAGTCCAGGAGCCCAAATTTCAAATTAAATTCACAGAAAGAGTTCTTCTTTCCGGGCCCTCCCTGGTGGCGCAGCGGGTTAAAGCACAGCACTAAGAAGCTAAAGCCACTATCACATGAGTTCGATCCCCAAGCAGGAGATCCACATGGCGCGGCAGACCTCTCCTGACCCGCCCCGCCCTCAGCAGTGTACTTCATCTATCTGCCTGTTCTGCTCCCCACTCTGTCTCTGGAGGGTCCTCTCACCCTCCTCATCTCTGGCCTGTACCCCAGTTCTGTATGAATAAATAAATCTTAAAAAAAAAAAAGAGTTCTTCTTTCCCTTGAACATGTAAAGCAATTGCTTGGTCACTTGATATTTGTAAGAAAATAGTTTGTTTTAACAATGTAAGATAAACAAAGCATTTCAGAGAGAGAGAGAGAGAGAGACAGAGACAGAGACAGAAAGAGAGGGAAGGAGGCATGTTGTTTCTCCTTTTACACTGTAAATGCAAATCAATTCATTCTCATGTTCTTTTCCCCCCCCCAAGTTTGGCAAGGAAAACAATGTATAACTATCAGTTACCAATAAATACTACTAATAAAGTGGAAGAAGTTTTTTTTTTTTGAAATAAAGAAAAAAGTCAACAAAGAGGATTTCCTTTTATTTAGAAATAATTACCCTATGCAAACTTCTGGATAGGTACAATAGGAAACATCACTGCCTATTTTCCAACGTTCTAGGCAAGGTTTATTAAGTAGGAATCATTGGGAAATATGCTATGTTCATAGTTTCCTCAGATAAAGAAAAGCGAAATCACAATCTACCATTTGAAGATATTAAGGAATCTCTTACTATTAGGAAAATTCTTTATTGCAGGTAAGATATAACATATGAACTCAGCCCAGAAAGAATGATAAAGAACACACAATTTACCTACAAACTAGAATTTATTCTACTTGGTAATCACTAAAATAAGAATGCAATTATATCACTCACTCTTGAATGTGAAATACAGGATTTGGATCAGGCTTATGGAGAAAAATAGCAAATTATGGTTATCTGAAGTTCAGACACTTTTTCAGACATTTTCCTTCACTGTGACTCTTCACGCCTGAAACCTCCTTCTGTATGTAATAACCCCACTTCAACACCTGGATCTCCCATTGTGATGGTTAAATCTTATGGGTCAAGCTGGGTAAGGTATTTTTGCTATGAATGTATTTTGTACATGGAACTATTATCTAATCCCACTGATAACAGACTTAAGTCACACCAAGGTTTCCCAGAAAAAGAGGAGCTCTACATTAAGACTATAACATAGAAATCCCGGGCAAGTTTCAGCCTTCTAGTCTGCCCCAGCTTTCAAGTTTGCCTGCCTCACAATCACATCAGCCAATTCCTTAAAATACTTCTCTTGATAGCTTTCTTTCATATACATATAATCTTCTGTTGATCTACTCCTCTGGAGAAGCCATTCTAATTAATAATGCATTCAATTAAAAAACTTAGGGATCATTTTTTATTTTCATGTCACTTACTGAAACCATACATATTTATACACACACACTCAGATGCATGCACGCACAGACACATCCCATAGTAATTCAATCTCCTAAAGATTACTCGAGTAAATGAAGATTTACTCTTTTCAGTTCATTTATGACAACACTGAAAACATTTCAAAACAAACCAAAAAGCCTTCAAACAAATCTACTTTCCAACTCTTTCTCATATCTAATTTCTGAAAACACTGTATTCTCAAATCTCTTTGTGCCTAGTTTGTCAATTTTTCCCAACTCCTAAAGTCATCTTAATTCTTTGAGGCTACAGGATCTTATTTTTGCATATATACATGTATGTGTATGTATACACATACATGTATATATACACACATACCCAAATATGTGGTTTTTGTTTTGAAATAGGGTTTGCCAATGCCATATAAGAGAAGTGTAGGGGGAAAATATTAACAAGGAGGTAGAAAAAGTAACTAACCCTGGGTGGGGAGGAAAGATGACTTTGTAGATCTTATTAAAGGTACAGAAAGTAAATGAATGATAAAAATCTCAGGCAAGTCTCAGAATCAACCAAATAACAGTGTTTTCATCCAGTTGCCCCATTATTCCAATGGGGTTAATGGCCCAGTGTTCAACAATCTATGATCATTAAAGAGTGTTCCTTTGAAACTTGTGTAAATAGTTTTTCGCACAGTCACAAACTTTCACTAAGATGCCATTTTAAAATAGTATCACTGTTCAGGTACTCTGAAATTATGAAATGCCACTTTTTTCACTACATTAACATGGTGGTAGATTGAAATCTATGAAAGCAGGAGTAGGAAGCTAGTTATCAAGGTTTTTTAGAGGTAACGGGGAAAAAAACTAGAATCCCTAGTCTCCACCTTATATTGGAGACAATATATACAAAACAGACAAAGCAGATAAGAAAAGACAACATTCTGGAATAGACAGATGGCTAGAAATTCTCTGTCTTCATAAAAAGAGGTTCAAGACAACAGTAAACAATGCAAATAGATGAAGTTAAAAACATTCTCCATTTATACTTCACAAATCACTTTCCACATATATTTTCTCATTTAACATGCATATATAGAGTGATAATAATAGAATGATTTCCAAATTTAAAGAGGGGCTTACCTAGACTATCGCAATGATAAAGCCAGACTTAAGATCTCAGGTTCCATGATTTCTTGGTATACTCTTTTCTATTATACTTGGATATAATAGGGAATTTATATCAAGAAAATTCTCAATTTGCATGATTATACACACCAGATAGTATGTTGGGCGGTATACTTGTATTGTCTTACTGAATCCCACAACCACCCCTAAGATATTTTTGTTTTCACTTGGTGAGTGAAGATATTCTGGCAGAGAGGGTTAGTTAATGTGAAAATTCACAATTAGAAAGTGAGAGTCCAGAGGGACTTCAAATTCCACAAACTCTAAGGTAGAGATTGCCACTTGCCTCCCAATACAATTTTCTACTTATTCCTTACAATAAACTACCTGACATTCAGTTGAGCACAGTGCCAACTACCTAAAAGTATATATATTCCCTAGGTTTTCTTGCAGCTAGATGTGGTAATATAAGTAAATCTTGGCACTGCACTGCAACTTTTAGGAAGTATACTTAAGAGGTGTACTCAATTCCGTGGTCTTTGTTCCAAATTGTTATCTGGGAAACGGATGCTATGGTTATAGCTCTAAACACCATCTAGCTTACAAGGACGGTAGTCAACTCCAGGAAAAGCATAGTTACCTGTCCGAAGTTGAATATCTGTCAATTGTGAAATGTCATTTCACTGGACTGCCTACCTTATGTCAACATTTTTTATTATTGATTCTATCAATAATATTCACTGCATAAGTCACAACACTTTAATAAATATCTATAATTTATCATGCGCAAAAAACCCTGACATCAAGGTTTACATGTCAGCAAGTAATGGTAATGTCTATAAGTTGGACCTTCCTTTTACACTAAGAAGATCATTTTACATTTGATCACTATATTTTACATTTATGTTTGCAACATCCCTGGAAGATTATTTCTATATCCCACTCTCTTTCCCCCAACAAAAAGCAAACTGCTCAAAGTAAAAAATTAGTCATAATGTCAGTTATTTTAAAATCTAACAGAACTACTAAATGCATAAAGCTACACCTTAGGTAATAGAGTCAATTTTTATTTGTGCACCTAACACATGCTCTAAAGATACAGTGACAGGCAAAATAAACATAGTCCCAGTCCAGTTCTCATAAATTTAAAAATGATCTTTTGTTTAAAAATGGTGAATAAGAAATGATGGTCTACATCACTATATTAGGAAAATATAAGTCAAAAGCAGGAAAATGCCTACAACCTACTGGGACCATTACTATCAATAGCAAGTGGAAACTAAGTTTTGGGAGGATGTGGAGAAACTCGAATGCTTGCAAAATATAGGTGGCAAAGTAAAATGGTATAGTAGGTATGGAAAACTATAAGGTAGATCCTCAAAAACTATGAGATTCAACAAATCTATTTTTAGATATATACATAAATGAAAGTAGAGATAATTTTACCCCATGTTTTTAACAGATTTATTCACAATAGTTGAAAGGGGTAAATGAAGCAACAGAAGTGTCCATAAACAGTTGAAAAAATAAGCAAACACAAACACACACAATCATTAAAAGGAATCAAGTTCTGATACATGATACATCATGGGCAACTTGAGGACATTATTTCAATATCTAGAAGTAGTCAAACTTAGTGAACAGTAGCTTCCAGGGGCTAGGGTCCTGGGGGAAAACTAATGCTTTGTCCAGGTACAGAGCGTCCAATTTCACAGTTCTGAAGATGGAAGTAGTGGCGACTACGCAGCACTATAAATGTACTTAATACCACTAAACTGTATACGTAAAAATGATAAGATGATCAATTGTGTTTGTGTGTGTTACAATTAGAAAACTAGAAAACGAAAAATAATGCCATGAGCAAATAAACATGCAAATTCTACACATTTACACTGAAGGGTCGAAAAAAGTTACCTTTCACTTAAATTGCCTGTAGTTTAGTTACTAAAATTTCTAAAGCAGTCCGTGGTTGTGGTTACCTTTTCTCTGGATTCCAAATAAAATGTACAATACTTTCCCCTAATGGAAGAATGTTACATCAAGTTATCTGGAATGTGGGGTAAAAACATTGTTGAGATGCAAAGCACAGTATAACTCACATTTAACGTTCACTCCTGGAATATCCAAATTTTCATGGGAAGGTAGCTGGTGAATTATTAATATACTGAAACCAAAAGTACAGCTTTTATAGGTACAGCTAGCTGAACTACATGTCAAACCATAACCTAACAATTGAGAATGCCAAATTATCAGGGAAGAATTCCAAGGTTGCTATTTGGGTAAACCTGCATGAATTTTTAAGATGTAGTTTTCTGTTGTCTGAAGAGTTGCCAAACAGGAGACAGCAAAGCGGTGATCAAGAAATTGTCTGCTGTTATGCTGCAAATACATATTCTATTTTAGAAAAACATGAAGCTAAGGAGTAAGGGGGAAGAAGGAGAAGAGAAGCAAAATGAAATGTAAGGAGCTGAATACAGTAAAAAAAATTTACTGAAGGGTAAAGTTTGGCTTTTATTGGGTGAGAAGACTGAAACATGAAATGTCAATGAAATTAAAATTAGACTGTAAACTCCATGAAGACAAAATTCATATGTTCTCTATTATACTTACTAGGTAACAAAGAACCCTATATGAGACAGACAAAAGTTAAAAACTAAGTTATTTTAAAGGATTTTGTCATACTAAATCATATTTATGAGCAATTTAATATTTTTGACATTGAAAATTTATATATCGATTTAATATATTGATTCAATGTTAAATGTCAGGAAAACCTACTGTAAGATCTAAATGTCGCTAATTAATAAATCTATTAGTTTTTAATTCCTCTATAAAAAAGAAAAACCAAACACAAGTCTAATTAATGCTACTTTTCATCATTATACAAATGATCCTGAAAATAACTAATTTTGTTGATAATTAAGGTTAGGAGGGAAAAAATAATTTCGGTAAGACAAAGAAAAGATATAGTAGATATAAGCACACAGGTTCCGTATAGACCAGGCTCTAAGGAGTAGAACTTGGCCAGCTCTGTGGCTATTGTCCTCTAAGCCAATTTTGAAAGGAGAAAAATAGCAAACAAACAACAAAAAAGAAAACATTCATAATACCATGGCATTAATTGGCATGAAGCCAGAAAATCACTTTCTTGTCTGTGAACCTAACAGGTATATACAGATATATATGGCACATGGACCTAAAACAGTATGTGCATGCATTTTTGGAGATACTGTATTACTTGTTAACAACCCTTAATATGACAAGCAGGAAAATTCCCCAAGTAATGAAAGACAATTCTTCCACTGTGTCTAATCGCCTCTATTCAACCTCTCTTGAACTACACATACACATACTAGTAAAACTACATATACTAGTAAAACTAACATTTAAAAGGAATACTTTTTCCATCATTCATATCATAATATACTCCCCAGATTTTAAAAGAACAATTTCCAAAGGCTCTTTTTCATACACTCAAAACTTAATCCTGTTACAGGGCAACCCAATGTGAACTGGGCTACCTGTCCACTGTGAGTCCTCACCAGCCATGCTTAGAATTCAATTATACTGCAGGCACACACAAAAAGAGTCAATGGGTTTATTTACAAAAGGGGAAAGGAGAAGGAACAACCCAGGGAAAGAGAAAAAGATACAAGTTAACTAGAACATCCTACCAGCTCAGCTTACTTGTAACTCCAGTAACACAATGATAGCCACCAGCCACTCGGTCCTGAGAGTGTGTATGTGAGTAGAAAATGGCCCCCTATATGTATGTATGTATGTATATATATACCCCAAAGTCCCAGAATGCCTGCTTAGCTCCACCCTTGGATCCTCACCTAGGGATTGCTGGGAGTTGTAATTTCCAATTACTGGAGTAGGGGATGGACTCCAGAAAGCTGGAGTAGGGAGTAGAGGCCACAAGACTCTGCAGATGTCCTTTAGGACAGCCTTTCCCCTTAATAATCTCACCTGCAAATACTCTTTAAACTGATCTATCATAAAATCTAAGAGCCAAATTGATCGTGTACCCAAGAGACAGTTGTCAGCAAGCAATATATAATAAAACTCACCCTCCTTACTTTAAGTTTGGTTTTCTCACTCTTCACATGTTGTTCGTGGGTACAGAAGTTCTTCTTCCACCCATTTTCACTCAAGTTTAGGTCTCTATGCCTGCTCCCCAGAGGAATATGATAAAAGCTACTCCAGCTTCCCAAAGTGTGGAACAATGTGCTCTGCTCCAGCCCCTTCCTCTAATCCCATCCAAGTGTTCATAGTGTCTTTCAGGTCATAGGGAAGGGAGAAATTTTCAGAAATCTAGTGACAGTAGCAAATACCAAGTGGATGTATATGAGGGAAAGGAGGAACTGAGGAATGTTTCATCCTGTGCCCCCAAGAAACTAATGCCTGAAGCTTGGTAGATGGTCACTGGTAAAGGGGACGAAAGAATGTTCACTTTTGTGTTTCTTCACAATATGGTTGAAAAAAGGTAGAGGATTTATACCATTCTGTGAGTAATTTCCCCCTGAAGTGGAAAGGGAACTCAATAAGGAAAATGGGGATAATTTCTTTTTGTCACTCTCCCCTTTACCCCCAGGCACCCGGGTGCTATTATATTCACTAGGAACTCTAAGGAAACATGACAAATTTTTAAAAGACACATAACATAAGTAAGATCATAAAATTTTAGCTGGCGGTCAAAAGTCTAAAAGGTTAAATATTCAGCTCCTGCAGAGGGAAAAGCAGGAAGAAAAAATGTGGTTCTTGACTGGATGGAGAATTCTATGTGATTGAATTTGCCGTTCCCCTTCTTGGCTGTTTTCAGAATCAGACTGCCCCCCTCCCTGACAAGCAGACTCAGCACCTGGTGGGGGTAAGAGAAAACAAGAGAGAAAAAAGGGAGACAGAGAAAGAGAAAAACATCAACAGCCATGTTGCCAAACTAACAACTAAATCTATGACATGAAAGAGGAAAATTAACAGGGTAGAAAAGAATAAACAAAAGACTGTCTCAAAATAAACCAGGCCTCCTCCCCTTTGCAACTGACCAAGTGACACATAGTAACCACTATAAACGCAGTTTTCATAGTAAATGCCAGAAAATAAATGTTGACTTTACATAACTGGAATTTCAGAGAGTGCTTTATTCCAAAAGAATCTTTGAAGTCTGTTGGCTTGGATGATTTCAGTTTTTAAAAGCAGGTGAAATGAAGTTTAGACTACCCACAACTGAAAAAATTAACATTCTAATTGTATTGGTTACAGTCTCCAAGACGGTTCACCTACAGAAAGGAAGAACGTCCATCTGAGGGTGCCCATCTATTTCCAGTAGAGATGTTAGCCCAACTCCACAAAGATGTAGCGACAATTTATCCAATTAATGGGAATTACAATTCATGTAATTAATGGGACAATATAGCCAACGGAAGGAATTTCCATTGAAGTTACGGTCAGCACGGCTCCGGTCATACACAGAAATGGGATCAAACTATGGGGATTACAAACCCGTGATTAGAGAGATGGAGGCATTAAATAAGACAAATCACTACAGCCTCTGAATTTAGGCGTTTGGTTTGGTGGACGGGAGACAAGATTTGCATCATGGGCATTATTTTTTTATTTTTATTTAGTTATTTATTTTTGACCAAAACCGGACAAGCAATGCTTTGGCCAACCTTCTTACTCAGCGAGCTGTCAAAGGTATGAGTGTCACACTCTCTAAAATTTACGCGCAAGGAGACCAACCTAGAAGGAAAGCGTCAGCGCCGCGGGACCCGCACCGCAGCCTCCTCCCGCGACCACACCGCAGGAATCTGGCCGCTGGGCGCGGGGGCCGCACAGCCCGCCGCCGCTCGAGGACCAGCCCGGCTCCTCACAAGCCTTCCCGGGGTCACCACACCCCCTCGCCGGCGGGGGGCACCCGGCTCCGCCAGGCCTGGGGAGCTCTCCC
>NW_004567135.1:14831843-14888261 GCF_000260355.1 Condylura cristata | reverse complement strand
GGCTGGCGGAGCTGGGAGACGGGCCAGTCTGCGGAACTCGGCCGAGCGGATCTGACACCTGCGTCGGGACCCGCCCTCCCGGCGCCGCGTCCCCCTCGCAGCCGTCGCTCGCCGGTGGATGGCGGAGAGGCTGGGTCGCGCGCGGGGTGGGCCGAGGGGGCGCGAGAGCGCTGCGAGGACGCGCTTTCCCCACCCGCTCCCAAACCGTCCTCTCTGTGAAAGAGAAACGGGTGGGGGGGGAGAGTTTTGTTCCCCACTCGAAGCCGCGAGGTGGATCCCTTCCGTTGTCCATCCTCCCGGTCCTCACGGCCCTCCTCGGGCCCCATTCATCCGAGCCTTGAATCCCCGACACGAGCCCACTCCGCCTCGCCGCCGGGGGTCCTGCGCGTCCGGCCTCCTGCGCTGCCCGCCTGACGGCCGCCGCCTCAGTCCAGGCTAACCGCGGACTCTCCTTCCGGGAGGCCAAGATTTGGGGAGGAAGATCGTTAATAGCCATAAGGTCCGCTTGCGAGTATCCAGTGAAGACAATGCCTCTATATTCGGAGGCAAACGTTTAATTTGATGTACGTCGTAAATCTAAGCAGATTTAAAGATTTAAACAAGACTCGTGTGGTTTGGCCAACTCGGCCATTTAGAAACCCATGGAAAGCTTAGGCAAACGAGTTTCTGAACTTCATTTGAGTACTATGACAAGACAAAAGTATGTTCCAGGGAGGCTGTGAGAATGAGATCCCTAGGAGCATTTTGTAAATTCTAAAATTGTTTGAAAATAAAAATTGCTGTTTGAAGGAATCGAGTATGAATATTGTGCAATTCGTTCATTTCAACCAACTCGTATGTATGTTCATTGCTGCTATGCTAACAGATTTTTCTAGATCGTGAAGAATAAAGCCAAAGATAACAGATGGTCATGCTACTTTATATGGGAAATTCAAATAACCTGAGTTGTTTATTACCAATTAAGATATCAGAGGTGAGATACACGTTGCCTTCTCGTAGGTCCCACACCCCTCAGTCACCTCAGGCAACAAAATTTTCAGCATTCTTTTCCCAAACCTTGGGTGTTTTTTGTTTTTCTTGATTTCTCCCAGGGAAAATGAGAGTTCTTTCAAAGATGTAGCATAACCTGGAGTGGTAATTCTGAAGTGGACTAGATGGCCAGTTCCACATACCTCAAGTTCTCTGTATCTTCATCTACTCTAAAAGTTAACTACAAACATTTTATAAAAACTAAAAGTGGTGGCCCATTTCATTGACTCGCTATAAAGTACATGAATCAATAAGTATTAATATAAAGCCTGTCACAAAGAAGTGCTAGTGTATTTACTACTATATGCCACTGAGACTAAACCAGGATACTGAATTATTTTTACAAAAGATACATTCAGAGGAACAAATGTGCTAGATAGGTACACTGCCTCAAAAGAGTGGGGAAATTGTACATAACTAAATGTTGCTGTTACTTCTATTAGACATTCAATCTCCTGGAACATAAAGACAAAGAAACAAGTATTTTGTGATCAAGGAGAACAGATCAGAGATAGTAACACTTTGAATGTCTGGAGAAAAATACATAGGGAAATGGGCACAGGGAATAGGTTTCCATGACCTGCCTACGAAAAGATCAATATTATCAAACCTACCCTTCATTCCCCCCGTTAACCATGCACCTCTCAGAAAAAGCAGCTCGTATTGGCAAAACTGTGGATATGTTATTAATTCATTACTGGCCTTTCTTTTAAAAAAGCAGTGTCTTTTCAATGTAGAGTCACTGTGTGCCAGACATATCCTTTGAAACTATAAGGCATACAACAGCATTACTTTTCAATTAAGCTAGTCATAAAAAATAATGAAAACCATTTTTTTAAAAGCTGAAATTGTCATATGAATAATGATCAAATGCATACTTCATATTTTGTATGAATAATGAAACAAATTATTTGCAGCAAGTCAGAAAGATTCAGCTTCTTAGATTCATTTATAATCTATAAACATGGATGATATATTTAGGTAAGAATGGACACATACTTCCTTTGAGAAGCAATGTTTGCTCAAAAAAGCAGTCCTCACGAGTTTAATTGTACGCCACTCATCTTAAACCAATAAATAAATGTTTTTCAGCAGGCGTGGGGTCAGTAAAATCACTTAACATCTCTAAAGGCAGATGAATCTGATTGGAAATCTAGCTTTATGTACTAGTGAAATGAGATTTTTGCTTAGCCTCTGAAAGCGTCAGTTTTCTCATCAGCAAAATGAAGATTAACTAATCAAATTATAGGATTAATGAGACGGCCCAAGACTAATGCACTAGATAGTGAGTTTTTAATAAAGACTGGCTAGTCTGATACAAGACTGATAATCAAAATAGCCAAATATCAAACAGAAGTTTTGCAAGCATTAGATATGTGGTAATGGTACAAATATGAATATTTACGGATACATGGTTCCTGAGTGTGAAACCAAACTCACAGAAAAGCAATATCTTTGAAAGAAATTGAAAGGTGCCCTCTGCTTAAACCAAATCACAAATTTTTGCTCTTATTCTGAAACACCCTCTTTTTTCCAATTGTTTAACTTAGATTGCCTAGTGTTGGGGTCCAGGCACCAGAATTTTTTCCTTCAGAAAATTCTAAAATGCAGCCAAGCCAAAGACGAAGGTTTAGACAACAGAATGTTAAAATAAACAATATATTTGGGAATGTTGACATCTGAGCATTGCATGAATCAATTGCACAATCATTCCATGATTGTGGTTACAAGGGGCATTTAAAAAAAATAAATAATATAGTTTATTGTTATTTTTGCATCATTTGTCATTTGTGCATTTTGTCATCTCAGTTGTTACCCTCGTGGGCTTCCCATCACCAAATCACCCTGTGCCATCACCACAGTCCAGTGCACTACCCCACCCACCCACCCACCCACCCCCAGTTTCAGACCCCATTCTCCACTCCACCCCCACCGGCATTTTTAAAAGTTCTTGCTTGTCTTGATATTAGACATAAGGGGCTACCGGGAAGCAAGTAAAAGGGATTGATAAAACAAAATCTCATCCCCAAAACTTGCCCTGGTCCAACCAATTCCTGTCTGATCCTACTTTTGTAGGACTATGTAAGTAAGCTACATCCGCCAGAAAAGCAAAACTCACCCATGGAACAAAAACAAATTCTAAATTGCATGTTGAGCAAAAAAGTACTCCATAGACAGCAAATCTTTTCTTCCTGCATTTAAAGACAAGGGGAAATTTCAGGTAGAATTTGATCAAAACCCAAGGTCTTGTAGTAAGGAGGAGAATAAATTCTGAAAAAGCTTCAGGATTGTTATTAGTGCCTAAATTTTTTTGTGGAGCATTTCACGTGATTGCTGTAAAATTCATGTGACTAGAGAAGAGGTGGGTATCTTCTGTCAGAACCTACACTCTCAAATAAGGAACAGTAGCAGCAGCTGCAGTAAATCTAGCTCTCTCCACCTCTTCCTCTCCCGGAGCCAGCCGGCTAGAACCAGCCCGACAACAACAGTCTCCACAGAATAACTAAACACCGATCTAGCCTTTCTCCACCCACGTCCCTCCTCCTTTCTCTCCACTCCACTGCGGCATGTTAAACTAAAAGTGAGCGCCCCTCTAACTGCTAAGAAAATGCCAGTGCCAGACACAAAGGAGGATGGGGTGGAGAAAAAGAGGCGAGAGTGTAGATTGGCTGAATCTGGAAAGGAAAGGATGTAAGGGAGGGGCGCTCAGAGGCTGATGGAATTCTCCTCCCCTCTTCCTTAACTGTATTCTGAGACCTTCTGAATTCGCTAGTGTACCTGTTTTGTTTTTTGTGCTTTTTGTTTTGTTTTGTTTTGTTTAAGCCAAACTTAAAGCTATGGAGTCAGCCATCAGTCTGCATTTTAATGAGCGTGCCAAGAGACTGTTAGACACATGACACTAGTGGATGAGAGACTGAAATAACCATGTGTAAAATGTTCTTTATTTAAAGAACTCAACATTTATAGACTCATTTTATTCTCAAGCAAGCTTGCAAGGTCGAGCAAATACTGTTAGTTCCCTCTGACAGAAGAGAAAATGGAGGCAATTAAATTTTTGGTGGCAATTTCTTGGTCTCCTGATTTCCTTGTCTGCTGGACTATGTTAAAAGTATATTAGTCTTGCTCCTGGTGGAGCAGCAGGTTAAAGCTAAAGTCACTTCAGCATGAGTTCTATCCTCAAACCCCCTGGAGGTGGCCCACATGGTGAGCAAACCTCTCCTGACCCAACCGCTGCTCCCCTCAGCAGTGTACTTCATCAATCTGCATGTTCTGCTCCCCACTCAGTCTTTGATGAAGCCTCTCACGGCCCCTGCACCTCTGACTTGTACCACAATTCTGTATGGATCAAGAAATAAATCTTTTTTTTTTTTAATATTTATTTCTTGGCCCTCCCTGGTGGCACAGCGGGTTAAAGCGCAGCACTGAGAAGCTAAAGCCACTTCCTTATGAGTTCGATTCCTGCCTGCCCCTGAATTGACCACAGGGCGAGGCAGACCTCTCCTGGCCTGCCCGCTGCTCCCCTCAGCAGTGTACTTCATCGATCTGCCTGTTCTGCTCCCCACTCTGTCTCTGGTGAAGCCTCTCGCCGCCCCTGAGCCTCTGGCCTGTACCCCAGTTCTGTATGCATAAATAAATAAATCTTCAAAAAAAATATTTATTTCTTTATTCATACAGAACTGGGGCACAGGCCAGAGATGCGGAGGGTGAGAGATTCTCCAGGGACAGAGCGGGGAGCAGAACAGGCAGATCTACGAAGTACACTGCTGAGGGGAGCAGCGGGAGGGACAGGAGAGGTCTGGAGCACCATGTGGTCACCTCCAGGGCAAGCGGGGATCCAACTCATGTGGAAGTGGCTTTAGCTTCTTAGTGCTGCGCTTTAACCCGCTGTGCCACCAGGGAGGGCCCAAGAAATAAATATTTTTTAAAGTATTATTTATCTGGGAAGAAGGGAACAAATAGTGGTGGAAAGGCAGTATGAGCAAAAGAATAGTGGAGGCCCAGGGCCTCCCTGGTGACACAGCGGTTAAGTCTCAGCTATCAAGCTATCCAGCTACTGCAGCATGTGTTTGATCCCTGCCCAGGATGCTAACCTACTTGGTGCAGCTGAACTTTCCACTGCTCCCCTTAGCAGTATATTTCAGTAGCTCTGCCAGTTCTGCTCACCTCTCTGTCTCTGGTGAATCCTCTCACCACCTTTTCCTCTGCTCTTGTATGCATAATAAATTCTAACAAGGTGGTCAAAACAGGGCGTGCTTCTTGGTCCTGGACGGCTTGAAACAGATGTGGTGAGAGACCCTTTGGCAAGGTTCACAATGGCAGCTTTAATCTTAGTTCTGGTTTGTTCTTTTCCTCCCAGACTTGTCTGAATGTTCCTGACTCTTTTTTATGGGTTCCTGCCAGAGGTGCTTTAAACTTGTGGCAGGCTTTCAGGCCTTGCTTTGGGCCAGCTGTGTTTGGCTGGACATTTACTCACAAGGGGATGTGTAGCTTTGTAAACTCTATTCTTTGTCTTGTCTATACTGCACACTAATAAAGTTCCTTTCCAATAAGATCTCTATGTTTTGTCTGGATGTGGCAGGTGGCAGAACATATTTAGAGCAGGAAGTTTTGGGGGTCCTGGGGTGCCCCTCTCCCTGTCCTATAAGAAAATCTTAAAAAAGAAGAACAGTGGAGGCACCAAGTAAAAGGGAAAAAGAAACAGGACATCCCCACCACCACACACACACACACACACACACACACACACACACACACACACACAAGTGAACTGTTAGACACTTCAAAACTTCAAACCCCACAAGAGCTGTGTGTGACTGTCACACATCTGTGACATGAGCAGTGCTTGACACATGTCTACAAATTGAGTGAAACAATGTGTGGGATCCAGCTCCTCAGCGATCAAATAGGTTTGACCAATATGTACAGTCTTTTCTAAAAGTATAGCCTTGATAAGTGGAACTTTAGTCAATCAACACCCATTACCTAAAGGATGCAGATTCTTTTGAAGGCAATGAAGTCCCTGGAGGTGGAGGAGGGTGGCCCTCAGTCATTTTTCCTTCCCTAAACCGAGAAGTATTATAGGTCTTCTTTTTGTAATCTAGAAGAATGAAGTCGGGGGGAGGGTGTCATCCAAGTAGGTTTATCCATGAACAGTAAAGCTCATATTTTTTACTCTCAAAGTGAAGATAAACTCACACCCTCCTTGTCCTGTGACTCTTCCCCTTCCCTTTCCTTGATGCCCTAGGGCCCTTAAGTAGGAACTTAAAACCTTTCTTCTCCCAGGCCAAAACCAGCTTCCCTGTGCACAATTCACAACTATTAAATGCACAATTACTGAATTGATTTTTCCCTGCTAACCCCTCTCTTGCTGGTGGTTCAATGGTAGAAAAACCCAGGAGTTTTCCTCCATGCTCTGAAAAATGGATGAATTCTGGAAGCATGTTAATGACCTATCACCTCCATGATTGTCCTGGTCAGCCTAGCTGTCTGTTGTTCATTTTAAAATTTAGACTAGGAAAACCTTGTTTATTAGTCTTAGTTCATATGATTATCCCCAGCACAATGAATCAGAGTGATGTCTAGCCTATCCCATTTTGTTGTTGTTAAATAAGAGCTTTGTAAAAGCTTCTGGAAGATTTTCAGAAGGACTTACAGAAATCTGAGATTGATGAAATGATGCCCCACAACAAACTATTTCTCTTTCTCCCTAGTGCAAACCTCAGTGCATCAAAGGTGGAATCAGATACAATGCCATAACCCCCAACCCCCATAGCAAATTTTATGGGCTCATCCATTAAATCCAAAATGAAGGCACTTGTCTTTTTAAGTGGTTAAGACCTGGTTAAGCACACCAGGTCTTAATAACTATGGGTTTGTTTTGTTGTGTTTGGCCCCTGGCTATTTCAACCTTCTCGAAGAATGCAGTCCTAACTAGCCAGTGTGGAATTTTCTGGTCAGCACCAACGAGGCAATTATTTCCATTTCCCAAAGGAAAACGATATCATTGGCCACAAGAATTTTTCCCATTCCCCACAGGTAAATTAACTATCTTCTGTCCAAAATTGAATCTTCCCTGTTATTGCATTTTACTCTACCAACAATTTTTGCTTTTTCTTTGTTTTTCAAGCCCAACTCATTCTTGTGCAAGATGAGCTTTTTTTTTTTAACCTTCCTGAATTTTCCTAGTTGATTTTTTTTTAACAAAAATTGTATATATAGGCCCTCCCTGGCGGCGCAGCGGGTTAAAGCACAGCACTGAGAAGCTAAAGCCACTTCCTTATGAGTTCGATTCCCCGCCTGCCCTGGAGGTGACCACATGGCGTGGCAGACCTCTCCTGACCCGCCCGCTGCTCCCCTCAGCAGTGTACTTCGTCGATCTGTCTGTTTCTGTTCCCCGCTCTGTCTCTGGTGACGCCTCTCACCGCCCCTGAGCCTCTGGCCTGTACCCCAGTTCTGTATGCACAAATAAATAAATCTTTAAAAAAAAAAAAGGGGGGGGGTAGCTTGAAAAAAAAATTGTATATATAATTGGGGTACAGACCAGAGGTGTGGGGAGTGAGAGGATTTGCCAGAGACAGAGTGGGAAGCAGAATAGGCAGAGCTACTGAAATACACTGCTGAGGCCAGCAGGCAGGTCAGGAGAGATCTGCTTCTTTATGTGGGTCAGCTCCCTGGCCAGGGATCAAACTCAGTACTGCAGTGGCCCCATGCTGCTGAGCTTTAACCCACTTACCACCAGGGAGGGCCCCTGTTTCACTCATATCAGTTGCATCTGCATCCCCAAACTAATCTTTTCCTTGATTTTTCTTCTTTTTCTTGGTTTTTCTTATTTTTCTAAGTGCCTTTCAATTTGACTTTCATCCTAACAGGATGAAATAAAGTCAGAGAAGACAGTGAAATGAAAAGGAAAGTTCAAAAACCTGACCTATGGAGAGTGACACAGTGGAATCACAAGGCAAACCTGTAACATAAATCTTCCCATTATTTCCACGTTCGTGCTAGAACTTTTCTGGATGACTAGGGCAGGTCACTAAGGCCAAGCTAAACGATCCATAACTCCACATACTAGATAAATGGCAAATGAAGGCTCAGGCATGGGGAAATTACTATAATATTATTTGGGACATGAATAAATATCGGTCCCCAATGTAGTAATAAATTTAACATGTCTTGGCCCTCCCTGGTGGCGCAGCGGGTTAAAGCACAGCACTGAGAAGCTAAAGCCGCTTCCTCATGAGTTCGATCCCCGCCTGCCCCGGAGGTGACCACATGGCGCGGCAGACCTCTCCTGACCCGCCCGCTGCTCCCCTCAGCAGTGTACTTTGTCGATCTGCCTGTTCTGTTCCCCACTCTGTCTCTGGTGAACCCTCTCGCCTCCCCTGAGCCTCTGGCCTATACCCCAGTTCTGTATGTACAAATAAATAAATCTTTAAAACAAAAAAAATTTAACATGTCTTAAGAAGTTGGAATGTCCTCAGAACTATTACATTCATAAGTAGCTGGAAGGCCCTAGGCTCATTAACTTTTGTGAATGAGCATAACTTGGCACAGAGATACAGAGCAAACTGAACTCACACAGCTGGTAAAGCCATGATTTGAAACCAAGCAACAAATACACTTATAATTCCTCCAAAGAGTATATGACATTGATTTTTTTCCTGCAGTGTTTCCCAATTTCTTAGTAAACTTTAATTGTGATATCACTGCCTGCTATTTTGGCTTATATCTCCAACATCATATTCAATATTTAAATATATAACACATTAGAATTTTCACAAAAGAAAAAGTTAACTAATCATGCATGCAACCAAAAATTCCTAAATGTGTGATATTCTTTAATTTGATTAAAAAACTAAGAATCTGAGAATGCTACATTGAATCCTCTAAAGTCATTGAGATTTTTTTTTTTGTCTTCTCTCAAAGATCAGACACTAAATATGAAACTATCATCTTAGGGGAGGCTAAAATGTTTTGAGTTTCCAATAGGGACACACTGACATGTGTAGGCACAAAGAGTTGAGTTTGGCAGAAAATAGAAGTCTAGTGGAGAAAGCAGAACTGTGTCCCTAACAGGCAAAAGTAGGTCAGTGTTCCTGGCAGTCGCAGCTGGTGGAGAGTGATGTCACGGGGAAATCTGGTAGGGATTGGGGGCGGTGGAATTTAAGATGGGGAGCAGAGAGACCCTTTGAGGGGAAGATCTGTAGGGTGGCAGAGGAGGAATTTAAAGAGAAGCTTAAGTCAGCCTTTTACAGGCTCATTGGAGAAACAGCTGAAGCTCTACTTCCTCCGCCCCCTCCCTGTTTCTCCCAGGCCTCTTTCTCTACTTCTGATCACCATCAGACCCACTCTGGTGTCTGTACACCAGAAAAAGGAATAAGGAGGAAGACAAGCCTGAAAAAGAATTTGGATCAAGGAGACAGTGATCAGAAAATTACTAAAAGAGTATTTTCATTAAATCTTGGAAAAAATGGAGAGGAAGAACACAAAGGAAAGATGAAGATTAACAAATAGTAGAATGAAAAGGAGGAAAAGATGGCTGAACAAAACAAAGGCAGATTGACACAATGAAGCTAAAGTCATATTGGAACTATAACTGTGAATTGCTTAGGTTTAGAGAATGAAGTAAATGAATTGAGAAAAATATCACAGTCATTGTAATTTGAGATTGTCCAAATGATAGTGCTTTGGCAGCAAGCTACTAAGACTTCTCCCCCAGCTCACTTCTACACTCACTGCTGTCTCAGTGTTTACTCATCTAAATCTAGAAATTCTCATGGCTAAGTGAAATGTCACATTCTAGCAGAGACGGTCCCTATTAAATTGTTATTAAGAGTAATAATACTCTTTGGAATGTATAAAGTACGTATTTCAACACTCTTGCTTTTGAAAGATGTCATGCAGTTCACATATTTTGGTCACCAACATTTTCTAATCCTGTTCAATTGATTTTTGATCTGTGCTAAATCTCCGCTGTATCCAGCAGATGTCCTATGTAATGAGACAGTAGCAACAAACCCTTTTCTCTCATCTAAGTGTTAATGTTGCTGTTAGGGCAATTGTTATCCCATGGCCTAGCCAAAATATACCACAATGTGCATGGCAAGATAAGCCAGGCCAATAAATAGAGAAAAATCAGGAACCATCTGACCAGAAGGACCACAACACAACGCTTACAATTCGAAGAATGTTGTAATTTTTTTTCTTCTTCCTCTCAAACTTCCCAGGAAAAGATTTCTATTCTTTCTATCATTTATCTCCCATTTTCTCACCTTCCCCCTTCTCCAAATCATTTTCTTATTGTAACAGCTTCTCTATTTCCATCTCATGTTGCCCTCCCCTCTGATTTTGCTGTGTGTTGACTTCATCGCCCAGTCTTCCACTGAACTTTCAGAGTTGGAATGAGACTAGTGCATTAGGCAATACGTCATTGCACAAATAGCACAACCACAAACCAGCACTCTCACTGCAGAATCCTTTCAATGACACATTCCAGTTCCTGGGATTCAGCAGTTCACACAGCCCTGTGCTCTGAAAGAAGCAATCCTTGCATTCACACACATCCTGCATGCACATGGCCTCCACAGTCCGCTCACAAAGACACCATATCTGCAGAAAGGGTTTGCAAGCAGCACGCACAGGCTGTGTATTCTCCACCCCTTCCATAAGCTCTTCCTGACTGGCTCTTTCTCCCAGCCACCGCCTCCCTCATGCTCCTAGCAATCCCCTCCCCTCCTCTTCCTGCGGTTCTCAAGCCCTAACTGCAGGGCCATCCATCACCCTCCCAACAGGTCCTCAGGAAAGCAATTGTTTCATGAAGCTCACTTTTCCCCTGACTGTGAACTTGCTGTAGCAAAAAAGATTGTCAAAATAGAATTTCTTTCTGGAACACAATACTGTAGTCTGGCTCCTAGTCCCCTAATTTTTTCTAGAGATTTTAATTTGGACATAGAAGGGGTCAGGGAGAGTATGAAGAGGAAAGAAAAAGGGAGGGAGAGAAGGCGAAGGTGAGTGTGACAGAGGAAGGAGGAAGGAAGGAAAGGAGAAAGGAGGGAGGGAAAGAGAAAATCCTACAAGAAAGGTCAATGCAAAGATACAGGAAACGAGGGGATTGCCCAGGAGAAATGGAAATAGAACAAGAGGAGAGAGGTGAGGTCAAATGAAAAACAAAGACAAGATAAAAGTATGAGAGCATAGTCATAAACCAATTTCTTATTTCCCAACAAGTTACTGAGATTACCCCAGAGGTACACAGAAAATTCTTAGAAAAGGGTAATAGAAGAAATAGTAATGAAGAGAATAATCTTCTAGTGGTATATTGTGTTCATCATGTATCATGAAATCTGCCACAATGGAGATTTAGATAATGTTCGGAGACTTAGATGTTTTAAAGTATTTTTTGATGGTTGGAGAGAAAATACACTAAAATTAAAACAGCAACTATTTTGGTCTTGGAGTTCTGATTATACTGAAGATTTTTTTTGGGGGGGCCCTCCCTGTTGGAACAAGGGTTAAAGTCTCAGAGCTATCAAGCTATCCAGCCACTGGGTATGAGTTCCATACTGGCCAGGGAAGTCACCCACATGGCTCCACAGACCTCTCCTGCCTCACCCGCTGCTCCCCCTCAGCAGTGTATTTCAGTCAATCTGCCTGTTCTGCTCCCCACTTGTCTCTGGCGAAACCTCTCAGTCCTGGCACCTCTAGCCTATATCCCACCTCTTGTATGCATAAATAAATCTTTAAAAAAAAACTTGGAGGCCCTCCCTGGTGGTGCAGCAGGTTAAAGCACAGCACTAAGAAGCTAAAGCCATTTCAACATGAGTTCAATCCCTGCCTGCCCCAAAGGTGATCCACATGGTGCGGCAGACCTCTCCTGACCTGCCCGCTGCTCCCCTCAGCTTCCCTCAGCAGTGTACTTAGTTGATCTGCCTGTTCTGCTCCTAACTCTGTCTCGGGTGAAGTCTCTCACCACCCCCACACCTCTGGCCTGTACCCCAATTCTGTATATATAAATAAATTTTTGTTTAAATACTTGGAAATAAAAAACTGCACCACGGTGAAGGGACCTACGAAAAAATTTATAAAAATTAAACTGTAAGGTTGGCCCTCCCTGGTGGCGCAGCGGGTTAAAGCACAGCATTGAGAATCTAAAGCCGCTTCTGCATGAGTTCGATTCCCGCCTGCCCCGGAGGTGACCACATGGCGAGGCAGACCTCTCCTGGCCTGCCCGCTGCTCCCCTCAGCAGTGTACTTCATCGATCTGCCTGTTCTGCTCCCCACTCTGTCTCTGGTGAAGCCTCTCACTGCTCCTGAGCCTCTGGCCTGTACCCCAGTTCTGTATGCACAAATAAATAAATCTTTAAAAAAAAATTAAACTGTAAGGGTCTGAAATCAAGAATTGATATGTTAAGTATATGAATATAAAGCAATACAAATTTCCCAAACAAAAAATGACTTTGCCAGTATTGACTATACGGAGACTGTACGAATGGGAACCAATTATCATCTTCCCTGCCAAGCCAACAAGTGGAGAAATGTAAAAGCATTACAAAGAGAGAACATTACAATTGAGATGGAAAATGGCACAAATGATATAAAAATAAACTATTATATTATATTTAAAAAGAGAGAGAGAGAACAACAGCAAAAAAGTCACCTTCTCTACTCAGGTCAAATGGAAGGATGTTAAGTGCTGTCACCTTAGACTGCCTCACCACCAAATGGACCTTGATCCATTCCCACTGAGGATAGGAATGAACTATGAAAAACACTTACTCTTTGTGAGCAGAATTTCCCTCAAGGAAGGCAGAGCTGTGCTGTGAAGTTCCAGTTATGATTCTTAAATGTATCCAGGGGACCAGTTATTTTTACCAAACTTCCCAAGTGAATGAAGACAATTTTCATGCCAATGAAAGACAGAGAGAAAACTAAAGATACATTAATTGAAGTCCTTTCACAAGAAGAATGTATTTAGTAAAAGAGCTCCCCACTAACATGTGCAACCTTGAAGCGTCTGGCAAACACAGTGAGTCCTCAATGAGAACGCATTTTGACCTTGGGTAGAACTTTTGTTTGGGTTAGGCACAGAAAGAAGGACTGCTCATGTGATCTTCCAGGTCCCTTTGCCCTAAGATTATAAAGAATTCAGTTCAGCGTCTCCCTGATTGCACAAGGTGTTAAGTCTCAGCACAATGAAGCTATCAGCAACCACCGCAGCACAAGTTCTATTCCAGGCAGGGAGGTGAATCACATGGCGCAGCAGACCTCTCCTGTCTCCCCACTGCTCCCTTCAGCAGTGTACTTCAATCTGCCTGTTCTGCTCCCCACTCTGTCACTGGTGAATCCTCTAACCACCTCTGCACCTCTATCCTGTACCCCAGTTCTGTATGCATAAATAAATAAAAATTTTAAAAATAAAATAAAAATAAAAGAAGAATGAATTATTATTACCTGCCGGTTAGATTGGTTAATCTTCAGAATACTGACAACATGTAATGATAGCAAGGGCGTGGAGCAACAGGAACTCTCATTGCTTTTAAGAATGCAAAATAGTGTTCTGGAAGACACTTTGGTGTCTTCTTACTAAATGAGCCATACTCTTCTCCTATGGCCCAGAAACCATGCTCTTTGATATTAATGCAAAGGAATCGAAAAGCTGCACACAGAACACCCCTTTTTTTTTTTTTTTTTTGCAATTGCCTGCAATTGGATGACCCAGAAAAGCATAAGTGCTCACATTATCACAGGCAGAATTATTCTGAGACCACCATGGAGATTTACATAAGCAAGCCCTTATGGCAGGTATTCTTTGGCCTGACTCATAATACAGCTATTGTCCGTAGGTAATCAAGCAGGAATGCTGTGCTGCGATTTACAGATAACACATAGGTCACAGTTACCCATGAATGGCCAGTTCATAGGAAACCACAGGAAGCAAACAAAGTTTCCGTCAATGGATGAGTAGACAGAGTTAAACTGTTTTTCATCCAGACAGTAGAATATTGTTCGGCACTTAAAAGAAATAAGTTATCAAACTATGAAAAGACATGGAGGAAATTTCAATATGTTATCAAGTGAAAGCAGCCAGTCTGAACAGGCTGTACATACTAGATACTTCCAACCATATGTATTACGGAAAAAGTGAGAACGATGATACCGGGAAATGGTCAGTTTTTTGAAATTTGGGGGTTAGGGTGAGAATGAATGAGCAGAGCACCACATATTTTCAGGGCAGTGAAACTGGTCTGTGTGGTGGACACATTCCATTACACATACATCAAAGCCCATGAAATAGAGAGCACCAGGAATGAGCCCGGCTTTGGGTGATAACGATGTCCCAATGCAGATTCATCATTCTCAGTCAATGTACCTGTCTAGTACAGAACGTTGATAGTGAGTTGACCGGGGAGGTTTGAGGTAGAGGGTCTATGGGAATTTCCTGGACTTCCCATTCATTTTGCTCTGACTCTAAAACTGTTCTAGAATGAAAGTCTACTTGAAATTAAAAACAAACAAAAAACCCAGGCAGCAGGTTTCAGATGCTGCTAGAGCCATGCTAAAACTACTTGGAGTAGAATTGCCAAGTTTGGTAGTGTTTGTGCTTGTTGAGCCTGTCAGTCATTTAGAAAACTGTAAAATTTAGATTCTCTTTTCTACCCCACCCCACCCCCACACCCCGAATTTTCTTGATTCTTTGAATACAGGGACTGTAATTCATGTATTTAATTAACTGTGTTTGGAGGAAATACCTGGCATCAAGTAGGCAGCCAGAATGCAAATGATGTACAGTTCTAAGGCATCAAGAACCTTCCCCCGGTCAGCAAAAACTATTGGTTCTTCCACAGTCATGCAGTAATGGATGGGATGTAGGAGAAAGCATTGGACTGCAAAGGTGGGCGGGAGAAGTCACTTGTTGCCCTCTTGTGTCCACTTTTAGGAAACACAGCCTCTTCCTCAGCCAGCAACACCAGCTTTCTGAGGGCTGAGTCTAGTGCTTGGTTTTGGGAATTCAATAGTGAACAAAGCCATTGGTCTCCTGATCATTTGTGAAAACAATCTAGGGGAGGTGTAAACTAGACTGAGGTGGAAGATTAGCTAAATATGGTAAGTAAGGACGTGGGAGTGGATGTGATTTATGAGAGAAAAAGGAGAAGGGAGAGGAAGAAACTTGAAAACTATCAGTATTTAAAGGTAAAAAGAAGTGACTCCTTGATGGTGCGGGGGTTAAAGTGTCTGTGCTGTCAAAGTACTTATTGCAGTTACTGCACATGAGTTCCATCTCTGGCCAGGGAGTTAACACATCTGCTGCGGCAGACCTCTCCTAACCTGCCCACTGCTCCCCTCAGCAATATGTTTCGGGAGATCTCCTGTTCTGCTTCCACTCTGTCTCTGGTGAATCCTCTCACCCAGCACCTCCAGCCTGCATTCCAGTTCTTGCAAGTATCTTAAAACAAAGCCAAAAACAGGTAAACAGAAGAAAAAGAATTCTGAATGAACAGTGGGTAGAGCTAAGAGGAAATTGAGGGTGTAATGATGTAGATGCCAAGAGAAGGGAATATTTCAAAACAGGAGGGATCGGTTAACCATGCCTAATGCTGTGGAAAAACAAGAAAATGAGGCTGAAATTTATCTCCAGTAGTGAGCATCAGTGAAGTTCTCTGTGACAGCTTCTCTTAGAATCGTTGAGAGGGGGATGGGTTTCAGGGAATAGGTGATGAGTATAATCTTACCAAAATATTCAAGATAGTATACATCAAAAATGATCCAAGTCCTCCTTGATGTTTTTTTGTCCCTTTTTCTGTCTTACAAAAGTCTTCCCTGTGTTACCTCATGTGTTATCTTACATTTCAAGTAAGTAGCTGTACAAAATATAATGGTTTGATGTATAATGTATATTTTAGTGATTTTTGTTTTCCATGCTTTCTTTCTCTCTCATCCCTCTATGTGTTTTCTCTCTTCTTCATACTTAGTATATATCTATAACTAACACATATAGCTGTCTTTCATATTAACAGAAGCGCCAATATTACATTGTAAGTCATAAATAAGAAAATGCTGTATTTATATAAGATAAAATAATTGCATATGTGATATACTATAGCTAAAGTTTATCTATTCAGCAGCATGAAATATTTTTCCAGGGTTTCCATTTGTTGGAAATATGCTTACAGCTTACAGGCACAGTGTTAAGGTCCAATTAAGAGACAAGCTGATCCCAGACTCATTCACATTGCTTTGGGCAGGCCCTGGGTTGTTGTGTATTGGGTAAAGATGTCTGTTGTTGCCACATGAGCTAGAGTATAGGTGGGAGTATGGAGTACAGGGAGTGAATTATAGGGTAGCTCACTGCTGTTTTCATTGGGGACAATTTTGCACACCGCCCAGCACATACAATCTAGAAAAATCTAAACATGAATATAAATTATGCAAATGTACAAAATTTAATAATTGCATTAGCCATCTTCATGTGTTCATAACGATACGCACTGGACCTCCCTGGGGTGTTCTATACTTGCAAATTGCAAATTCTAGGCTTGGTTCTCTGATGGATAGAATGGGAAGATGGAGTGTCCCTATCTGTTTATGGATTTCTAGTGTTTGTCCTAGTTTGTTTTGTCTGTAGTCAGTTTTATTTTATTGAAGACTTATTTATGTATATAAGAACTGGGGCACAGGCCAAAGGTGTGGGGGTGAGAGGATACACCAGAGCAGGCAGACTGAATGAAAACGCACTGATGAGAGGAGCAGCGGGTAAGACAGGGGAAGTCTGCTGCACTATGGGGGTTGTCTCTTTGGCCAGGAATGGAACTCACGCCACAGTGGCTTCAGACAGCTTCATAAAGCTGTGCTTTAACCCCTTGAGCCATCAGAGGGGGCCCTATGCCTTATTTTAATTTATTATTAGTAAGGATTTATTTATGCATACAGAACTGGGGTACTGGCCACATGTGCAGGGGAGGTGAGAGGCTTCACCAGAGACAGAGCAGACCCACAAAGTACACTGCTGAGGGGGCAGTAGGCGGGTCAGGAGAGGTCTGCCGTGCTTGTGTCAACCTCGGGGGCAGGGTATCGAACTCACACGGACGCTGCTGCCGCTAGCTTGCAGTGGAGTTTTATTTTAAAAGGCTTTTGTGGTGGGTTTAATTGCAGTCTTTAAAAGAATCCTGAAATGGGACCAAGCTGTTTGCCTTCGCATGGCAGAGAGAGCGGTGCAAGACCACAATGCCATGGGGGACTTTGCCCAAAAGCAGTGAAGAGATGCAGCACCTACGCCCGCTGCAGGGGCGTCATGTTACACATGTTTTACATGCACTTACTTTACAGCCTTGCGGCTGCTAAGTTTTTTGCTTCTAGAATTTCCTTGCCTGTTTCCTTTTGTCCTATTCCCCCTCACGCACTTTAATCAATGCATTTACCAGTTGTTCCATTACTGTGCTCCATTGATGCCCCCCAAATGTTCATTTTCATAGAATTTTATTTTGTTATCTTGACTCACTTCTAAGATGCTTGTATCTCAAAACAGTAAGGTCCAATTGAAGCCTCATCACAACTCCATTCAATTGGCCACACTGAATGGTTATGCACCAATTAATATGCCAGCCAAAAGAGAGCAAGATTGTCTCTGTGGTCAAGAATAATCCATCTACCCAGTATTATAGATATGTGAAAGAAAGAACACAGCATAGCTGATGAGATGATTATAAAAATTAACAAAGAAGCAGCTCAGGAGGGGACAATAAATTCTTCTGAAGCAGAGGGAACTTTGAAAGGATTCTGGGAAGAGGGAGATGTAAGCCAGGAACTGGTATATACTGTGAAGCATTTATGTCCTGGACTTGGGAGTCAGGAAGAAGCTATTTTGAAAAGGAAAGAAAGAGGCAAAACATAGAGACATGAACACTAGCAGGTGTGGGCTGCCCAGCAGTGGGAAGACATGATACCCTCTTCCAGGTCTTCTAAGGAGATATGTCCATTGGTTCCTAAGCCTTGCACCAAATCCATGTTTTAAGTTTGGCTGTTACTTTCATGCCTCATTCCTCTACACACACACACACACACACACACACACACACACACACACACACACACACACACACACACAAGACTCTCCCTCCCTTTCCTTTCTCCCCACCTCATATAACCCTCCTCCCTTCCCTTCTTTCCTTTTATGGAAATCTTTTTGGTGTTTAGGCCCTGGATTTAATTTAGTGGGATTGGACTGTAAGAATAATGTTTCTGTACATTTGCCCAGAGGCCTTCAGCTAATGGGCGTATTCTTTACAGACCAATAAACAGATGAATAAAGCCAGCCTGTATCTTAAGTCTCTGCCTCTCTTCTCTTTCTTTGCTCTATACCCATCTTCCAGTGGCTGAAACATTTCTTGAAAACGAACATTTTCTTGAATAGCTTAAACATCAGATGGTTGAAGTTGCCTCTGCACCTCACCTGCCAGTCAGTTCTAGTTCCACAAGGTAGGGGGCTTTCCGTTGGCTGGTGGGGACAGCCAGGCTACGTACACCAGGCCCCGAGCACTGGGCGTTCCCCCTACTGAGAACCTTGCATTAACAGATGGCAGTTGCTCACTTCTCCCTCTTTGGAGCTGACTTTGACTTGATGTCATTAAATAAACTGATAAGGTCTTGGCTGACCACATCACCCTGAGGAAAATAAATCTGAAGCTCTCTAAAGCCAGGATCCACGCCTGAGCTCCCAAACAGACAACTCAGGAGAGGAGCCATCAGGATGGTCCATGAATGAGAAATTCACCAAACTGCATCCCTTAGGGTTTCCTCAGCCCAACAAATATACATATGCGTACACATGGTGCTTTGTGTTCTTCACCAGGCCCTGCCTTGCTTATCCGCCTTTCCTTCTGAGCCGCTGCTCCCCACCTGCCTCCCCCTGAACATTCTGTTCCCATTTCACTGAGCTAACTTCAGGCTCCCTCTCTGACCCCAGGAGAGTACCCCCTCCTACCACCGGGGAGACTTTCCACACCGCAGTCTCCAAGGGTTGAGGTCAT
Source organism: Condylura cristata (assembly GCF_000260355.1). Classification (NCBI taxonomy): domain Eukaryota; kingdom Metazoa; phylum Chordata; class Mammalia; order Eulipotyphla; family Talpidae; genus Condylura; species Condylura cristata. The sequence continues at coordinate 14,869,212 of NW_004567135.1, read as the reverse complement.
GATTGGCCGAAGTTCAGTGTCTCCATCTGTCTGAGCTTCCCAGAAAACATGGTTGCTGCTCTCCCCTCTCTATTCTGTGTTTTGCCTTAGCTCCATTTCGCATCTGCTTTTTCCTTTCTCCCCAACCCCCACCTCCCAGCCTTTTCTTTCCCCTGACTTTCCCTCAGACTAGACTCACATCTGTTTTCCAGTCTCTGTGCTCTCACTGTGGAGCAGATGGGAGGAGAGTAAGTTCTGGGGCAGGCAGATTGGGAAGATCTGGGTCTTGGGCTCAGGTTTGTTCTGGGGACAGGCAGAATCCATGTGTATCAGTGAGTCACAGTTCTCTCAGCGGAAGCAAAGGTGACATTTTTTATGGCAGACTATAACCATTGTTTTCCCTTTTTCCCAACTAGACAGCTAACTGGATTCCACCTGGCCTATCTATCTATCTCTCCCTCCCTCCCCCCTGCCTGTTTTCTTACCCCCCTCCCTTTTATCCTTCCCTTCTTCCTTCAATTATTTACACTTTTCTTTCTTCTAATCTGCAGTCTCTTAATACTATCTGCTATTTCTGTCCCTAAGTAGGGAGATACAAGGAGACTAAAAAGGAGCTAGGATAGCTGACTTCACACTTCATGTTTTCAGTACACATAAAGTCAACCAGTTCTCAGATTTGAGATTCTCTAGTTCAAGTTGATTCCCTCCAAAGTGGAGATATTTTAACGGACTACCCACTGGAATTTCTATGAATTGGAGCACGATGTTTTTAAGACTCCTGGAGCAAAGACAGTATTATCCACATATTACATGATACCAGGGAAAGAACTGGTGGAAAATAAGGCAACTGGAATGAACCTGGCTCCCACTTTTCGTTGGACTTCTGATGGCATTTTGTCCTTACGAATCCAGAAACCACGATTCTTAGCAGAGGTTTAAACAAAGCCAAAAGACAGAAATGTCTGGCATCTCCTCTCACAGAGCCCCTCCACATTTCAGAAGGGTCCAGGGGTTCAGTATTCCTCAACTTTTCCTAACCCAAACACAGGCCACCCTCCTCTTACACAAAAGTCTTGTGTTTGTGTTTGCTTGGATGTAGAGGCCAATAGAATTCCTGGGGGTAAAATAATCTAAAGGGGGGTGGGGGGAGAGAGAGAAAACAGAGGAATTAATTAGTGCTGAAGATAAAAATGAAAAGTGAAGAGGATGCAGGAATGATCTGTGGAAGATGGCCAGAGAGATAGAAGCAGATCTGGCAATGTGCATTAGAATTCTCCAAGGACAAGACAGAAGTATTTAGATAAGATGGAACCCAAGGAAAGGGGGGCTTTGGGGAGATGGCAAAGGGGAAGAAATAGACTCATGGATAAAAGGCATCTGCGCCTGGGCCAACACTGTCTCTCACCAATGTGGTCATAACTTCTGGAATGAGGGTGTGAGTGAAATTCCCACCACTATTCTCATTCCAGCTTCAGTGTAGCTTTGCACTGTGCTCCTCCTAGGCTAGTGTCTTTCTCTCTTTCCCTCTTTCTCCCACTGCCCCCCCACCCCACCCCCCTGTCTTGCACTCCCTCATCTCATTGTTTCAGATGAGGCCAAATTAAAAGTTCGTTCCAGGGAGTGGCCTGTTCATCTTACTCTCCAGCCAAAGTAGAAACAGCGCGAGAAGGAGAGAGACACACTCAGCAGCCAAAGGACTTGGTGGAAAGAACAGAGGATCCTGGACAGTGAGTTGCTTGTATAAAATCCTAAATGGACAGAGGGAGTGTATGTGTGTGTATGTTTCTTGAAAGGCTTGAAGGGAACAATGGGGAGTGTCAATGAACTAGAGTTGAGCAGACACCCCAACCCTTAAAAAATGAGGAGACACCAAGATGAGGTGAAATAAAGAAATCACAGTGAAAAGGAAGATAAAACGATGTAAGTGAACAAGGTCACAGGGAGGGGAAAAACGCGGGCCATTTAGAATATAAAATTTCCTCTAACTTGGCAGAAGAGGAAGAAAAACGTTGATACCAAGAACAGAGTTTGAAGGAGAAATGAATGTTGAGTGAAAGATAAAGGGGGACCTCCTGGCAGTCTAGGGGTTAAGTCTCAGTGCTATCTCTGCTACCGAGTTTGATCCCTGGCTAGGGAGCTGAACCACATTTGGCGCAGCAGACCTCTCCTCCACTGCTTCCCTTCAGCAGTGCATTTCAGTAAATCTGTGTATTCTGCTCCCACTCTGTCTGGTGAATCTTTTCAGCTCCCCACACCTCTGGCCTGCACCCCAGTTTTTCTATGCAAAAAAAGTAAAATAACATCAGAGTGAGGACCTGGGAAGTCAGTGAGGGCTGTGAAGTTACCAGAGTAGCCTACTTAGAAAAAATGAAAGATGAAGGGAGTCACTGAGAGGCATCAGGAATTCCCCACAGATGACCTTCCTGGGGCTGGCCTGCTGATGGCGCCCCTGAGCATCACTGTGTCTGTATTCCTGCCTCCTGTCAGACATGCTGCTCTCAGGACCAGCTGTGCTGTTGCTGCTCACTGCCCTCATCATCCCCTCTGGTGAGTCCCTGCCTTTATTATTTTTCCTCTAACATGACAAGTCCTGGGCTGTATATGTGTTTGAGGGTGGAAGGAAGGAGCTTGAAGGGAATGGGCAAAATGTGGTGTTTGCTGTTGAGTTCAACTGTTACTAAAGAGAAGAAAAGAAGAAGGAGTGGGTGTTGAAAAAGAAAAGGCAGAGAGACATGACTGGAGGTGACCTCGGACTCAGGGAGCAAAGAGTCATTCAACAATAGCAAAGGGAGAAGAAGCTGAGATACAAATGTAGACACCAACTTAGAGAGACCAAGTAATAAGCTGCTGGACCAAATTTAAATGCTGAAACATAAGAAAGGGAAGCATATTCAAAAATACCCTGCATAACACTAGCACCAGCTCTGATACCAGTATATTTATGTGCACACAGAAAAACATACACCCTAAGTAAACACAAAAGAAAAATTATCTTCACTAATTTTCCATAATCTAGTTAGAAGACTGACCATAGAGAAGGAAATTGGGCTTTTAAGAAATCTTGTTCCATTACATAAAGACTGAAAAACATCACTTGTGGAGTAGTGTTAATTATGGGCTATGGGGACAGAAGTCAGGACATTGTACCAAGGCTACTGATCCACTCTAAAATAGAACCCCTCCCTGGTTGGGGTGACATCAAGAAAACAGCCTGAGTCCAAGCAGAGCAGAGCAGGATTTTGTGGTTGACTACTTGCCTTTCTTGAGTGTTTGTACTCCTGCAACTTTGTATGTAGCTCTAACCATTCATGTTGTGCTAAATAGAAATACTACACAGAGAAGATAAAGTACAACCATTTGGTCATCATTTATCTGTTTCTGGTTTCACTAAAGAACCAGAACATGCTGCTGGAGTCACTAATACAGTTTTTTTTTTTCTTTTCCTTTGGTACAGACTGGACACCCCTAGGGGCCAATGGCCAACGAGGAGGTAGGTGAACCCTGGGATTTAGGCAACTGGGATTCTCATCTCACAGATGAATAATCAGAGTTAAAAACTCTCAACTACAGTGGTGGGGTGTTGCCAAAGTGTGAGGAATAGGATCTATCTCAAAAGTTTCCATAATGTAGTCATCCCATTACTAAAAACCTGGCCCGTTTTTCCTGGATCCAAGAACTAACCAGGCCTGACTCTGCTTAGCTTCCGAGATCAGGCATGTTGAGGTAGTATGGCCGTAGACTTTCCTAAGACCTTCTCTATAGATCTCTTATATCACTCAGAAAATGCTAATGGAAAACATTTTCATAAATCAGTGCTACAGTGAAGAAGTTGAAATGCAAAGATAAGCTAAGAAGACAGATCTGTTCTACAGTGGTTCATGACACCAGAACAGAACCACAAAATTCTGACTCCTTCAAGGAGCATTTATTTCATCCTGATGAAGGAAACTGATCAACTCTACTCTGCCTCAAGGCAATCAACATAATTAACAATTTCTCTCTTCTTTTTCCCAACCCTTGAGAGTGCTTAAGTATGCAACCCTTTAATGGAGCATAAAATCCAATTTATGGGTCACAATTGGTCATTCTTTAATGTGTTAGGGCAAACTAAAATAACAAAATCACTGTGAATTGCAAGTCTACACCACAAATAAAGTGTTATTCTTCCAGTTTTATGTATGTACACTGGGACACAATAATTTCTTATTATTGATACAGAAAATAAAAATACCTGCCCTGAGCCCACTTGTGGATTAAAAAAGCCAGAATCCCTGCCTTAAAAACTACATCACATTTCCGTACTCATAAAACTAAACACTCTGAATTCATTTCTCTGGGCTTTTTAAGATCCAGTCGTGTTTTATGACATTAGGGTGATTTTGTAGCAGAAATACTAGCAGATATGAAATTGTATCCTTAAAATTTTAAACTCCTTAATAATTCAGAGAAACATTGTGAATCTAAGATAAAGCATGTAATATAGTGGCAGCTCAAGGAAAATGTGGATTAAACTAAGGTCTGTGCAGAAAAAATGGTATTCAGTCCTAAAATCCCGAGGAGACATCTTAGATCCACTCTTAAACCCAACCATGGTTTCACTTTATATGAGTGAATGGACTGGAATGTGGATGAAAAAGGGGGACCAGGGCAGGACGGGACTACACCCAGTACAGCTTCTGGAATAATTTGTCAGTGATTTTTTCAAATATCCACTGGGATTTGACCAGACTTAGATTCTTTGATCAAAGTTTGTTCTAAATAGAAAGAAACTCATACTGAGTATTATAGAAAAGGGGGCTTGTCAGTTCTGATGACCTTTATCTAGAATTTTTAATAAGTCATAAGGAGTAAGCAGGAGAAATTACTGCCAAATATTTTATGCATTTTGCCTTCAATACAGCGATCCATATCTGGCATCTTTATACAGTGCTACTCTCACCAATTTTATAGCTGGCATCTGGGCGCTGAAGTTATAAAGTAAAACTGTAAATTTGCTGACCCCTAGTGGGTAAAATAGATCATGACAATTCATCTACAAGGAAGGATTACAGATAAACTGTTGTTAAATATTTAGATGTTGACAGCACTCTCCTTTGTTTTACTTTTTTTTTTTTTTTTAAGTCGAGACAGCCTGATCTGAGGAAGAGTTGTTATTTCAATGGGCAGACTTCTTACTTTGTTCTAATAGCTTCCACCTTAACACCTGGACCTTTTTTATTTCTTCTCCCATTGAGCAACGACAAAGGCATTCCTCGCTAACATTTGCTGTCCTCTCCCCTCTTTTCACCTCACTTCTCACAGAGCATCACAAAACCATAAACATCACCCTGTGAGAGTACTTTTATATCAGCAAGCTGACACTGAATTATGTCAAAATTATAAATTTTAAAATCATATTTTGGTATAGACAAATAAATATTGAAAGAGATCATCAACCCATTGTAATTATTAGCAAGTTCTGTGACCTTGAGCTTATTTTCGTGGTGCTTAGTTTTATCAATTATAAAAACAGCGAGTTAAACAAAGCCTAGATAGTAACCAAAATTTGTTCAACATATTATTCTATTCATATTATTTAAGACAATGAAATGTACCCTATTTCTGCTATCCAATAAATACTTAACCAAAGTCAAATGTAGAGAAGAGCTGCTATGGAGGATATCTGACAGACATGGAGTTTTTCATCCCTCTAGATAAGACAACGGAAAAAAGTAATCTAGACTAGGACTAAGTAACTGTATTCATAGAGTACGAAATTTGCTTTGATCATAGGGGAAAGGGCACAGGAAATAAGCAAAGAACAATTGTGTGAGTACCTAGTGTGTGCTAGGCACCAAATCAGCAATTCACTTAGAGTACAATGGAGTCAAAGCTGACAGAGTGCTCAGAACAGGCTTTCTAACTTTTCTTTCAGATGATGATGTGACTCCAGAGCCGTTCACAGAAGATCCTAGTAAGACAACTTTGCTTTCATACTGGGGTTAAAAGTATTAGGGATGATGCCTGCGCAAAGAAAAATGAAGACCTAAAAAGGAGATTGGTGGGTGTGCTGGGGAATGCAGGAGTCATGTGTCTGTCATCCAGGATGTGAAATTTTTGATCTTTTTGTCCTTCTGTGACGGTCCCTTATAATTGCCACAGGACCCACATTCTTTCAAGTAACTGTTTCTTGCCTTCTCCTAAATCATGCTTTTCTGGGTCCCCCTGGTGACCTAGGGGTTAAGTCTCAGCTCTATCACCTCTATGGCCTTAGTTTGCTCCCCAGTTATGGAGCTGACCCACATATAACACAGCAGTCCTTCCCTGTCTCGCTCGCCTGCTGCTCCCCTCAGCAGTGTATTTCTTCTTTTATTTTGTGTATTTTTTTTTGAAGATTTATTTATTTATGCATACAGAACTGCGGCGTAGGCCAGAGGTGCAAGGGGTAAGATGACTCAGAGACAGAATTGGGAGAACAGGCATATCAATGAAGTGCACTACTGAGGGGAGCAGCAGGTGAAACAGGAGGGGTCTGTTGCGCCACGTGGGTCAGCTCCAGGGCCAGAGTTTGAACTCATGCAGAAGCAGCTGCAGGGCAACCTTGCAGTGCTGCACTCCAATACATTTCACCACCAGGGAGGGCAGTCAGCAGTGTGTTTCAGTACATCTGCCTGTTCTGCTCCCCATTCTGTCTCTGGTGAAGCTTCTCACCCCCTGTATTTCTGATGACCAACTCCCTAGTTCTACAAAAAGGCCCGTTTTTCCTGCTACCCTTTGCTGTTCTTCCTACCTGCAATTTTTCATTCCATTTTGGGGATCTTTGCAGATCTGGTGAATGATCCCGCTACAGATGAAACAGGTAAGTTTTTACTGCAGTTCTTTTCAGAATGGCATGATTTTTGTTATCTTTCACTACATTTATTTTAGCCTGAGTTGATCCTATGTATGCATTTTTTTTATCTTTGGGAGAGGAATAGAGGGGTTTGGGGGGTATTTTTCAATGACACTGGGGTAGAGAGACCTCTTGTTCTCTAAAAAAAAGAAAAAAGTGGATTCATAAATAAATTAAGGCATGAATAATATATACATCTCCCAAAATAGTATCTCAGTAGACCAAATATTCCTCCAAATCATTCATGATTATTTCTGTTAGTACTATTCCCCTAGACATAATACACAAACCCAACCTACACCTTGCCCTCGCCTTGATATCACCATTCTTTCTTTTTTCTTCTCTGCCTCCCCCTTTGCAAATTCTAAGCTGTCCTCACACCTGCTGTTTTGTGCCTTTTCAGTTCTGGCTGATATCGAAGATGACCTGGGTGAGTTCAGATCTGGGACCCCAGGGTCACCAGGGCCGTTCTGGGCTTTCCCCAGTGCCCATGATGGAAGGCAGTATAGTTGGTGATGAATCCCCAAATGAATGTCTATGTAGCACATTCTTTCAACACTGCAATTTAAATGAATGACATTTTTGATCCCTCTACAAGGAAGAACATTGCTAGGTGTCATCTGCCCCACTAAATACCAAGCCCTGACCTTTCTTTCAACGTTTTCAAGATGGGTACAAAGCAGGACAAACCCACACAAGAAATGTTTGGGGAAATAAAAGTAATCTTTCTAGAAGATGTAATGGTTGGATTGATTCTCAGAAGTATTGGAGCTAACCAGGGAGTCATGCAGGGCCAGAACATTCTAGCCTGAGAAGTAGAATGCCCAAAGAAGGCAGCTGGAAATATTGGAGAAACCGAGTTTTTTTGTTTAATATTTAGGGGGGAAAGCTGAAGGGGACAAGAGGCAGGACAGAAACTGGATAATTTTTCAAAAAGTTCCTGAGAACTTGCTACTAGGTCAATTCATTTTCTTTTTCTATAATTCTTTGTCCAATAGACTGGATTGACAAGTGATTGTATAACTTTGTGATTCACAAAATGCTATCATAAGAATAAGCAGTCTCAAACAAAAGACCCAATTGTAGTCCTTAAGTATACTCTGTGTTGGAGGTCAAGATGCCTCATTGACTACAATGTTTCCTGAAGACAAGTAGAAGTGACTCCTGTAAATAGAAGAGGGAAGAGCTTCCAGATAAAGAAAATCATATTGTCAAGGATTTAGGATGGAAACAAAAATCACTGTGAGTAGTTTATGCAAAGGAAATTTCCAATCAGAATAATCAATTGGAAAACCAGCAATTGAAATCATGGTATAAGTGAGAACACCTAACATACTTCTTACAAAAACATATTTTATTAGCAACTCTTTTCCTTCTGTGATATATAGGTATCACTCACATTAGCCTTTGACTTGTTCTCCATTAATCAAGCTAAGCCTAAATTACTTTACCTCTAGGTCAGCATTGGCTAAGGCTCCACTATTCTTTAGCCAACAACTTCATTCAACATAAAAGAAACCATGCTTGATGTATATAACGTACAAAAGAAATTTATGAGAACAAGCTTCTCCAAGATAATAACCTTTTCTCTCTTTAGCTTTAAGCTAGAACTCTTCCAGGCATTACTCTTTGCCTTGTGTCCCTAATAACTGTTTCCTGTCACACCACAGAAATACTCACAAAACAGAACTTCAACTCTCCAGGAGAGAGAAGAAAGGCAGAATCAAACTTCCAATCCAAACTTCTAAAATCTCTCTAATTGTGTGGCTCAAATCAGCCCATTATAGATTTTCTTTTATAAGCTGCCAAGTTGTTAACTCATTTGTTTCCTACTTATGGGTGCCGTGTGAGCAACATGACAGTTTCAGAGATAATGCTTTCTAGAACTAGTAATAATTGGCTAAAACGTTTGCTTTCCAGCTTCGTCCAATGACCGAAACACCACCGCGGGTATGTCGCCTACATGTCTTTTCTTCCTGTGAATCCCTTTACCTCCCTGCTCTTAGAAAGCAGTTGGTACTTTAGTTTTCTTTCTCAAACAATACTTTTGATGCCACTTATAAGCCCTCTCCCGATACTATGCACCCCTCTCTTAAAAGTCAGGGGAAAGATCAAACCCTTGGGGGAATGGCCCTGTTACCATCTTTGACACCTTTTGGTGAGTGGATTTGACTCAGAATTAACCACCAATGTCAAAAACTGCCTTCTTGAGATACTAACAATTTTGATGTGTATCCAGGGTCGAAAACACCTAAACCAGAAAGTGACCCATGTCAGGAAAGGATTGATAGGATTTCAATTTGATATATAATGTTGCTACCTGGATAACCTTAAAAGGAATTTTGCCTCCAAAAGCCATAAGTTCCAGTAAGGCAATACTTTCTTCCTTGCCAATTTCCTATTGCTTGCTTTGCTCTTGTAGAGACAGCTTTTTTTTTTTTTTTTTTTTTGCCCATTCTGTCTCCCCTCTCCAGCCTTTCCTTTATGTTTCTTCCAATTTTTGTTTTGTGTGTGTGTGTATGTGTTGGGCTTCTTCAGAGTGCCGGGATGAGAAATTTGCTTGCACAAGACTCTATTCTGTACATCGGCCAATCAAGCAATGCATTCATCATCAGTTATGTTTCACCAGGTAAGGGTCCCAGAATACCCAGAGACCAACTTCTATAGTGGTGTTTTGGTATCGTAATTGTTTATTGAGCACCAACTATGCAATGTCAGTATTTACGGAAGAGGTTTGGGACATACCTCTTAGCCTACTCCTCAAGGTGCTAGAACCAAGAATGAGACTGAGGAGAACAGGCTGATTAGGAAGTCTAGATGTTTGAAGGCAAGCGAGGATGTGGGCCAGAGACAATCTTGATGGACATACAAGTTGCTTGACTCTATAGGTGTAGTGTGCAAAGTGTCTCTAAGAGTTACCACTAATACCATTTCATCTCCTGTACTCTCAGGAAAGGGGGAATGTGGCTAATTGTGAAATCCCTATGGAAACCCAGACAGGGGAGACAAGCAAGAGTGGGGAGTAGAGGTACTGCCGGCCTCGGTCAGCTTGCCCCCTCATGCCTTTTCTCCCTCCTTCCTTAATTATGCATCGGTGCTGGTAGTTTACGACGAATGTACATCATCAACAACGAGATCTGCTCCCGTCTTGTCTGTAAAGAACATGAAGCTATGAAAGGTAAGGTGACTGTTTATTGAGCTGAGTAAGTACGCCTGGTCTTCTTACTCAGGAACCCGCTTCTTTTAATGGGGTTTTTAGTGGGGAGGGAGAACTATAAGAAAGGTTAAGTGGGGACACCATACTAGCGAATCCAAGTCCAGGGTTTAGAGAAGAACTTAAGACCCCTGCAGCCCCTACTCCACCAAGTCATCACAGTTAAACGATACAAACCAAACAGTATGCTTAGCATATAAAAACAATTACAAGAAAAGTTCCTTAAGATCTCTTTCTGACTGGAAACCTCAACCTCTCTTAAATATACAGAGCTTGCTCAAACTCTACTTCCTCTGAAGATCATTTACAGTTCTTGATAGAAAAACCAGGCAGCCCTGTCAAACACTGCCCACTAATCACCAGCTATGGTCCAAGCTCTAAAAGGAAAAGGAAAAAGAACCCATGAATTGAGATAGTAGTGTTTGGATAGGATTCGTACACTTATTTTTTAATGGACATTTTAAGACATTTAGAAACTATCTAGATTTTACATAGTCCACCAATTTCAGGAAAATTTACAGTATTTTTTGTAAGGTTTCAGGGTCAATAGTAGAAAGACTTTATAAGGATAATCATAAGTGTGGTTATAGACCATGCAAGGTGAGAATAAAAACCTTATCACCTTCCTCCACCGGCCAGCCCCAAACGAGGGCTGTGGTTGGGGAAGGTGCCACAGACACAGCTACTTCTGACTCAGCACCCGCCTCGCACTGGGTCCTGAGTAAGAGCTGTAGTTAACTTCGCAGAAGGAAACTTATTGCTTGCCCGCTAGGTTGTGTGCAGGCCACCTGCAAGGGAAGCACCTTGAGGTGGAGGAGTCTTTGGGACTCTAGGCACTTTCAAGAGTCTCAGGGGACTTACTAAGTTAGTTATTTGCACCTAGTAAACAGTACTGAATTAAATAGTATTGAATGAGTGGACCTCATTTTATCTTTTTGACTACTTAATAAACCCATGATCAGAACAACTGGGAAATAGGTATATAAGTGAATCTTGTATTTATTGCTCACCAGGATTAGGTACTTTGCATATCTATCCCCCTTTATTATAACTGCGTTGCTGGAGCAGGTGTTTTAATGCTTACAGTGAGGTTCAAAGAATTAAACTTTCTAATAAAAGGGTGAATAACAATAAAGTGTTGGTTTCTATACCAGATCTAGTTCTTTCATTCCAACACACTGCCGCCTTCTCTTTCCCATAAGACAAAAGCCCATTATTTTTCCCATCATGCTCTGCTTCCCTTCTAGATGAAATTTGTCGTCAGATGGCTGGCCTACCCCCAAGGCGACTTCGACGTTCCAACTACTTTAGGCTTCCTCCCTGTGAAAATGTGGATTTGCAGAGACCGGGTGGTCTGTGATGACCAACCAGAAGTAAAGAAAATGCATGGATGAGAGGAGAGAATGCCAGAGAATGGCGAGTGCCTTGTCCAACCATTGCCAGCTAACCCATAGACATTAGGATTTCTTAACCAGTCCCTTTGCAATGTCTAGCTTTTGCCCCTACTCCCGGATATTTCACTTCTTTTTAGCACTTCAGACAAAGCCTATTATTGCATGATTTATCCACTTCCCAATATCATAAACATAGCAGATAATTGACGACCATGTGGCTTCTATGCAGATATTCTGTGTATAATTTCAACTTTAGATAGAAGCTGTGATTGTATTGACTAGTCATAGGATTTCGTTTATTTTCCCTCCAAGACTTTCCTAGATTTAAATTCCCCTTCATCTACATTATTTTGCTGGATAGAACTAATCATCTGGCAAGTCTTCCTTAAGGATCACAGCGATTTTTATAGTCCTGGCGCAATTCTGCAAAGCCAGTTCTACTGACATTATTAAGACTCAAAATGCTTTACAAAAAAGAAAAAAGACTCAAAATGTTTTCTGTTACAGTCTAAGGATAAATAAACGAATGAATTTGGGCTTATACTTCCATTTCTCATGTGCATGCACAATGGTAAGAAGGGCCGGAAATAAGTCTCAATTACTTTCTCACCTTTGGTAGTGTTGGGTTTATCCCACCTCCACAAGATAATTGTGAAACCAAATCACTGGCCCAAGTTTCCTTCAGTTGGTGCTATTTCTTTCATTCTAACCACTTCCCAAAATATGTAAGGATTATTAGTATTAGATCCTGATTTGGGTCCTAAAAGGGAATTTCTTGCCTGCATATTGAATGAGAGGTGGTATTCCCACCAGAAAACTCCTCAGTGCTAGGATTGTGTATCACAAATTAAACATTTTAAAATAAAAATTTACTCTAATAATCTTCTTAGAAGAGAGTTTTCTGGGTTTTTGTTTTTTGTTTTTTGTTTTTTTTGACTCAAAGATTCATTTATTTATGCATACAAGAACTAGGGTATAAGCCAGGGGTGAAAGGATTCACTAGAGACATATTGGGAAGCAGAACAGGTGAGCCTACAGTGAGTGAGACAGGAGAGATTTTCGTTGCCATCATGTGGCCAGGGGTTATATCTAGGCCATGGAGGTGATAGAGCTGAGAGTTAATCCCTATGCCATCAGGGAGGCCCCTCTTTTTCTAAATGTATACTTTAATCCCACTTTGAAAACTGAGTACCAATACCAAGTAGTAAAAAATTTCCCTATTCCACTATTCTGTTGTGTCCTTCTTCACTCTACAACTTCCCACCATTGGTTTTCGAACATGTGACATTTACTTTCCTTCAGGTGATTTGCCAAAAAAAAATTTTTTTTCGGTCCCCTTCAAGACCCAATGCTAGGTAGTTTCATGCTTTACCCTCATTTCTCTTGTGTGTTAGGAAAGTCCCGTATTTTGCCATTTTTCTTCCACTCTCTCCTTTAAAAAAAAATTTCTAACATGCAGTCCTTTTCTCAGAGAAAAGTCTTAGGGCCCCCTTAACTTTCCCTTAACAATCCCAGGTCCAAGTTTCAGGGGTTTATTTTGATGCGTTGCCTCTTTTCCCAGAAACATTCTTCCTTTCATTCATTGCTTCTTTACTTGTGTGTGTGTGTTTTTTTTAACCCATGTCCTATTTCAGGTCCCAGTGTTTCTAGTTTTCTTTTCCTTTTTTACTCATTATGATACTGATATCTATTTCCTGCTGAACACAATGACATCTACTTTACTTAGGAAATTTATGAAAACATTTATTTAAACCACAATAATGCAACTTTGGATGTGCTGAAGTTCAAGGATTTGGTAAAAGTATCTTTGCGCAATTGTTTAAAAAGATGTTTTATCTATGCATACAAGAACCGGGGTGCAAGTCAGAGGTGCGGGGGGAAGGTGAGAGGGGTCATCAGAGACAGAGTAGAGAGCAGAACAGGCAGATCTACCGAAAAACACTGCTGAGGGGAGCAGCGGGTTGAGACAGGAGAGGTCTGCTGAGCCAAGTGGGTCACCTCATGGCTGGGGATGGAGCTGGTGCTACAGTGACTGAACAGTGTTATAATGCTGTGTTTTAACCCCTGTGCCACCAGGGAGTGTCCTTTATGAGTTTGAATTCTGTCCTGTTCCTGTTACTCAGGAGACAAGCCTCATCTGCTGACCCACAGGATTTTTCCCTTTGCTTTTTCTTTGACAAAATTGACCTGATAGTGCTCTGGGCAAAACCTCTTTGTCATATTTCATGCTGACGACTTAAGAAAATTCTCTTCTCTCCTTGATTGAAACGTCTGGAAATCAAGTGCATACTATGCTCTCTAAGCAGCAATCCATGCACACTTTCTCAAAGTATTCTTTTGACTCACAGGCAGATGGTGCAAAACCCAGCTGGTCTCACCATTTCTGGGCTTGCTTTTGATGACATCAAACCGTATATGTTGCTAGCCACAAGCTCCTCCCCTCTCTGCTTCAGGGTGCCTGTGGCAAAAGCTGGTGGGTTAACCAAAAACTTTACACCTGGTTACAAGGTGCAAGCAACATGCAGCCTAAGTTTCCCCTCCTCCGTCCTGAATATTCGTACTCAACTGATGAAAGAAGTCTGAGAAGAAACAGAAGAAAATGTAGAAGAGACCAGGCAAGAGGGATAGGGATGGGGAGTGACATCAAGGCAGGGGGCAGAGGGTAGAGGTGTTGGGAAGAAGGGTGGCTGGAGCTCACGGTAAAGAGGTCATGAGAGATCTGGAAGCTTTCAGCATAGACACTGGGTGGTGAGGCAGGATTGCCCTTACAATTTTATCAATTTAGGCAGAGGTTTGGTTAAAATTACATCAATCCAAATTCTTGTATCTTTTAGCATTTTCGACCAAACACAAGGGAAAGTGACTTGTTGAGTTTCTCTGTGGTAGAGAGAAACAGGTGGCCACAGTTGGGTTTTTTTTTTTTTTTTTCTAAAAACCAGTCAACCAGAGTTAGAAGTAGTAGTCAGACGACAACTTCTGGGCAGAACCCAAGATGGAAAAAGCAAATGGTGTTTATATAAATAGAGGCACAGAGCCCATAACTTCCTGTTGACAAATCAAACTCACTTCACCTCAAACCCTCACTTTTTTTTAAATAGCTGATAGTGTGTTTTTTTTCGATTTGTTCAATCACTGTCAGTGTAAGACAGAGACCTCGGGTCCTACAGTCCTTTTCTGTCTTTGGCATTTTTTAAACCTTTCTGTTTTTCCCTTTCTTCTGTTTTTACCAAGCCAAGCATCTGTGATGGGTAGCTTTAGAGTATATAATTAAAATGTAATCGTTCATGAGAACTGAATTTAAAGTGATCTCATCAGTTTGTATGGAATGGGCCTCCTCAAGGCTACACACAGAAAGTAATAGATGAGCACTGAGTAAGCATAAGGAAATATTTTCATAGCAAATGACCTAAATAATGCTTAGGGGGTGATGGCTATTGAGGTATCGATTATATACCATTTCTTAATATGTTGTTCTGTCTCAAATGACCCAATACAAGGAGTTACATGAAAGAAAGTGACAATTGCACACACAACGATAATCTTAAGTTTGCATAAAATTGCATCCATAAAGCATTTACTTGCAATTGGGTAAGATTTGGGAGCTAGAGGAAAATAAAGTTAAATTATACAATCTAGCTTCTGGAACTGGGTAATCTTATTTAAAAAAAAAAAACAAGAATTACTCCAATAACATTTTTTATAACCAGGAATGACAGTTTGAGTGGAGCTGAAACTAATTTGTTTGAAGGTAACTAAAGTTAATCAACTGTTTTGTGTTGCCATTATCTCAAAAGCAGAGACAGAAATATGAAGCAGCATAGCAG
Organism: Condylura cristata; assembly: GCF_000260355.1. Classification (NCBI taxonomy): domain Eukaryota; kingdom Metazoa; phylum Chordata; class Mammalia; order Eulipotyphla; family Talpidae; genus Condylura; species Condylura cristata. The sequence goes on along the minus strand of NW_004567135.1, from coordinate 14,853,930 downwards.
TTGATAAAAGAACAAAATCTATTAATTCAGAGGATCTACCCATAAGAATTGTGGTATGTTCTCACATAGAGAAGGAATAATCCCTCCCCCACAATGTTGGAACAATATGGTATATTTGTGCAAGGGCATTGAGACCACAAATCAACATAGGGGTGCATTTAACACACACAAAAAAGTGGCATTTGCTTCAGAGCCCATCCTTAAATGACACTAGTTGTGTGATCCTGGGGGAATAAATAATCTCAACTGGTGGGAAGACATGTGCCTTACAAATGGTTCATGTATTCAAAAGAGTTAGCCCAGTTAAGACTATCATGTATTTAAGAAGACTATAGCATTTTCCTACAACTTAAGCTGATTGGTTTCTCTCATTGCTCTGGAGTAGGTACACGCTTCTATTCTGTCCCTTGTAACAGAGAGCTGGCCCTTGCTGATTAGCTGATGAATAGAGAGATGCAGAAAACAGCAAGTTCTAATTTACAGTTCAAAAGATTCCTGACTTAATTTCTTTTTTTTTTTTTCTGTAAAGATTTGTTTACGCATCCAGAACTGGGGCACAGGCCAGAGGGGCAGGGGTGGTGAGAGGAATCAGAAGAGAGAGTGGGGAGCAGAACAGATGGTTGTCTGAAATATACTGCTGAGGGGAGCAGTAGGCAAGGCAGGAGAGTTCTGCTGCGCCATGAGGGTCCCCTCCCTGGCCAGGGACTGAACTGGTGCTGAAGTGACGTGCTTAGCTTTGCAGTTCTGCGCTTAAACAGTTGTGCTACCAGAGAGAGGCCCCTGATTTAATTTTTCTAACATCCCAAATCTTCCAGGGAGAGACTGCCGCAAACCCTTAAAGGTCCTAGTAGATACATATGTTGGGTTCCAGGATGGCGCCTCCTACTGGGCAAAGGAATTTATGTTCTTCTTTTTTTTTTTTTTTTGACAAGCAGCAATATCATGCTTGTCATATTAATGGAGATACAAAAACTCTATGCCTTTTATGATACATAAAACAGCAACACATCAACTGAAAACGAAGAAAAAGCATGCCAGCTAGCCAAATGTTCATACTTTAGCATAATTTTTTAAAAATGAGTTTTAATGCCTTTTTTTTTAAAGATTTATTTATTCATTCATACAGAACTGAGGTACATGCCAGAGATGAGGAGGGCGAGAGGATTCACCAGAGACAGAGTGGGGAGCAGGACAGGCAGATCGACGAAGTACACTGCTGAGGGGAGCAGCAGGAGGGTTGGGAGAGGTCTGCCGCGCCATGTGGATCTCCTTGAGGGCAGGCGGGGATAGAACTCATGCGGAAGAGGCTGGAAGAGGCTTTAGCTTCTTAGTGCAGTGCTTTAACCAGGGAGGACCCCCTTTAGCATAATTTCAACAAGATTTTAAGAATGGCCAAGGGCCTCCCTGGTGATGCAAGAAGTAAAGTCTCAGACTATTAAAACTATCAGCAGCTACTGCAGCATAAGATCCATCCCCAGCCAGGGAGCTGACACACAGGGCACAGCAGACCTCACCTGTCTCACCCCCTGCTCCCTCAACAGTGCATTTCAAACATTCCCCCTGTTCTGTTCCCACACAATGCCTCTGGTGGGAACAAGAGGATTCTTGTTCCCCACCCTCTCCCCCCACATCTCTGGCCGACACCCCAGCTCCTCTGTGCATTGATAAAATAAAATTAAAAAAAGAAATGCCAAGATGGCGTGTGCCTATGTCTCCAAGCAGAAAGCTCAGGACAAGGCACTGGTAATGCTGTCAACAGCCGGAAAACAGAGGCTGCCCAATGACCAAATCATGGGACCCAGGTGGACTTTCTTCCACAGAACTTAAAGTGAAGCGGTGACCTCATACCCATGAGGTAAAAGGGTGATACCACACAATGCAATAGTATTCATCTGCTCCCCTTTGGACTGTGCTCCATGTACTCTGTCTATCAGAACTTCAATGCACTCTGTGATTATGCTGCTACTGGGGTAAGCTTAGCTCTAGACTGACTAATCACCTCTTGAATAAGGTGACTATGCCCAGTATTTTATGTGTTTTTATGATTCAAACTATAGCTGCTTGGAGGTACATGTTCTGCTTTTCATTTATAGCACTTCTAGTTTGTTCCATTTCTTGGGTTGTCTCTTTTTGCATCAGTGAAGCAATCTTAAATCTTGTGCTCTTAATGCTGAAGTTCATAGTTGAGAAAAGCAAGGGAGCTGAGTAAGAGGCCATGAGCCAGTCTGGAGAACATTTATCTGGAAACAAATTCCCAGATTTATTACTGTGTCTTGGTTCCTGATAAAATCATTGGAATTTTCTGTTGTGATCTGCACCGATACTCATGTCTGTGTAAATCTCATGTAACTCCCTTGCAAATAACCACATGCTTGCATTAATTTAGTGGTCATCCTTCCTTCAGCTTCCATAGACCTAGATAATCCAAGAATTAAACGTTTTGCAAGCATTCTTGCATAGAATTTCTGAAAAAAGATCCTTATCAGCGATGTATTTGAAAAAATCATAGCATCTTATCAGTTTGTCTTCTACGACACTCAGTCATCCCTTTCACTGATTTCTTAAGTTGTCACAGTATTTGGCAAGCTTTAGGCACTTTACAGATTTAGGCTTTTTGTAAAGGCTTTATCTAATGCAGCCAGAAAGAGTGGATCACCATTCAAAGCGATGTTGTTATGTTGAATAAACTTACCATAGATTTCCAAAGCTGACTCCACAAATTGTGCTGATATATTTTCCTGGCTGACACTACAGGTTACTCTAAGGACCTCATCATGGATGTAATTTTTGGAGCACCTGAGCCATGTGGGGCAAGTCAGGGCACACAGCACAGAGTAAGATGTACAAGTTGGAGACATCATTTTTTTCTCTTGTCAGATAATATTCTGACATTCTGCTTATAAGGATTGCAATGTTCTATTATTTCTTGCTGAAACTCATGCATCACTTTACTGTGATGGTGGTAGATAGTTGACATAGAATGTCTTCATCTTGTAATGTACTTACAACTGTTTCCATATACTATGAGCAGTTTGATTCTTGTAAAACATTAGATACTTCTTGTTTATAATTCTCTCATGACAGCCAGAAAGGGAGACTCAAAGAGATTTACTGATAAAACTTGAAGAGGAGTGTTTCCTCATATTGTTCCACATGAACAAAGAAGTTAATAAATGCGTGGATTACTTGTTGGTTTTGGTCTCCTCCACCTTGATAACTTCTGATTTCTTGAAACAGCATCCCGACAAGCATGTCCTGAAGCGGCTCAATCATAAATCTCTTCCACCTACACCAGGCCAACTTTCTTATTTAATTTTTTTTTCTATGTCAAAGTCAGTGAAAGTCAGCTGTCCATTTATTCTTTTCAACAAACTGGGTGGTGAGATGCCTATAAAAGTAGTTTAGGAGAATCTGTATCCTGGCTATACTCTTCCCAACACCTAGAATAGGTGACAAGTATTTGTTCTGCACTCGAGAACTCGCTCATGCAAATCGTACATGATTTTCCAGAAATGTCTGCATTTCTTTGTAAAGTATTACCCCAGACTGTAAGGAGTGGGTTACACATAGGCATAGATATCTGTGAAGTGGTCATTCCATGTTCTCTTCGACATATTCCAACCCAAGAAAGCTTTGATGATTTTTACAAGTTTCTCCCATATTTTACCAAAATTTACTGCACTTTGTTGCAAAGGTATTGTGCAAGGTTAGTGCCGGAATCTTTCATTCCTGCAAGGTATCCAGCAAATAGATTTGCAAGAAAGATAAAGAATCAGAGAGGGGCCCTCCCTGGTGCCATAACAGGTTAGGATGTAGCACTGCAAGCTAGCTGCAGGCCTTCAGTGCAAGTTCAATCCCAGCCCCAGAGGTGATCCACATGGAGCAGCAGACCTCTCCTGCCTCACATCCGCTGCTCAGCAGTGTCCTTCGTCAATCTGCCTGTTCTGCTCCCAGCTCTGTCTCTGGTGAAACCTCTCACCATTGCTGCACCTCTGGCCTGTACCTCAGTTCTGTATGCATAAATAAATAAATCTTTTAAAAAAAAAAATCAGAGAGGATTCTAACAGAAATCCAAAAGGTGTGTCTCATTCAAGCAACACCTTTTCCTCAATGTGAGAGGCCTCTTCCTGGTCAGTTTCCTATACTGGCTGGAAGGGATGGATTATTTCTGTAAGCACCCTCCCTATGCCCAAGCCCCACAGAGAGGAATTGTTCTGACCTTACAAAGATGGTAGGGTTAGAGGAGGTGAAAAGACTTGAGTGAGATGTGATCTGCTCTACTCCCTTTGGGAAAGAAGTTGGTAAGTTTTCTTCTTTTCAGGACAGAGAATACTTGATGACAGCTCAACCTTGTAATCATAGTTTCTTAGATTCCCTCAGGAAGTACAGCTTTTTGTGTTTCAGAACACAAACTCAAGCTGGGTGTCAATCCTGGCTCTTTTCCTACCCCACTGTGACTTCAGCATTCCTGTGCCTGTTTCCTCACTGTCAAAGAAGAACTCATTGTACCAAAGCCTCAGGACTATTGTAAGATTAAAAGAATGACATGGTCAGAATAGACCTAGCTCACAGACTGCAGGGAAGTGTGGATGATTAACCTTGAACAGCTTTGGAATATCTATGGTCACACAGAGCTGGGGAAACAAAATTGAGTAAAGCATGTTCTCTTCCTTCCAAGAGATTAAAACTGCTTGTTTATTTCTGCTTGGAATAACACCTTATGCCATATGCATTGACATAAATTTTTTTTCAGGAAACTTGAGGTCCTCTAGGCCAGTATTTATTAACATTAGGTTCCAAACTGACCACTTGCTTTGGAATTAATAGGTACTTGTCACAAAGGTGGAATATTGGGTTTCTCTCTAGACTTACTGAATGAAAATCAGTAGGGACTAATCACTGGAACCCATACTTTGTACACTAATTCACAAAGTGAGACACCTACTCATAGCTACTCACTCCTATCGATCATATCACTTGTCAAAACCTTGCAACCACAGCAGAAAACTTTTGTATGACCACAATTTGTATTTTTAAAAATATGTTATCTAAATCAGCCATTGCAAGTAACGCTTCACAAAAGAATGAATACCTTCATTCATTCATAAGCATGACTCTTTACGGGCCCTCACTGGTAGTGCAACAGCACTATGAAGCTATCACAGCCACTGCAGCACAAGTTCACCCTGGCTAAGGAGGTGACCCACATGGCACAGCAGACCTCTCTCGTCTTAATCACTGTCCCCCTCAGCAGTGTATTTCAGTAGATCTGCCTGTTCTGCTCCCCACTCTGTCTCTGATGAATCCTCTCATTGCCCCTGTACCCCAGTTCTGTTATGCATAAATAATAAATCTTTTTAAAAAATGAATAAATCTTTATAAAGTAGTCGCCACATTTACTTGCTCATGTTTATCATTAATAATCTTGCAGGAAGATTGCGTTAGCTCCAGGCCTCAATAATTAGGTCTGAAAACCATAATGGTCTCTTCTGCTTGAAACTGAGATGATGTGGGTGACATGCTCAGAACGGAATTGGGTGTAAAGTAAGCACCCAGTGAACATCAGTTAATATTACTATTGGTTGTTCATATTGTACACACGGAGAAATATACTCAAAAGACATTTTGCTAGGGAATAGTGTTGACAGACTTTGTTTGGGCACTGGATTATAAAACCTAACTCTTCCCACTATGCTATACTATTTCTCACAGCTGTAGGATGGATGAAGCTTCTTTTGTTTCTTTTCCCATCAAAGAACTTTCTTTTGACTTTTGATGAATACTTGTTTAATGTTTTTCAACCTCAGTGGCTCCAGGGCAGCTGCCCAGCAGAAGGTGAATGAGTAATTCCTGTATATGTTGCAAAATCTGTCCCTCAACTTCTTCACACCCCAGTGACAATTCAATAATATGGCTGGCAGTAAGCTGAGAAAAACAAAAATCGGGAAATGTAGAAGTGGAAGCACTCCAGAAACCACTTTCACCCACACAGACCCCTTTTTTCAGATTCTTTCAAAAACAACAAGGTATCAGTTTGAACAATCTACCTGCTGTCCAAAAATAGCAGCTCGGGGAATCCCTATGGTAGCATGTTAGGGCTCAAACCCGGGAATGGAGACCCTGGAGAAGTCTTGGGGAGCCCCAGGCCTCACACACCGGCCAGAATGAAACCTAATCTTGCGGCTCTCATGAGGTGAAGACCAGGTGTTCGAGGCTCACCTCAGTCACCAGAGTCACTTTCCCAGGTTGCAATGTTTTCGTTAAAAATAAACTAACCAGTTTGGGCTGTGGTTTTTCAAGAGAAGTTCGCTGAGGGGAGAAGTTTGTTAGTAAGGAAAATGGTCTTTAAAAATAACTGAATGAAACCCCAGAAAATTGTCTTTCTTCATCTCATGAACTAACTTCAAGTCACCAGGAATGAAAAATGCTGTAGTAATAAGAGAGGTGATTTCCTTCCTTCAAAAGAAAAAGGAATATAGCTTTCTGAGAAATAAAGATTTTCTTATGCTGGACAACCTGTGTCTCGTCATTATGCAAGGTATATAACTGGCAATTTTGTTAGAAAGCTTTTCTAAAGAAGCTTATGTGAAACATGAATACTATCTCAATGTTGTCCCACTGTTCTTCTGTTATGAGCCATCACTCAACTAGACCATGCAATTGGTTTTTGCTAAAGCCTGAAGGACAGACCCAGGAACCTGCCTTTGCTGTGTGGTTCCTACCACCTACAGAAAGTATGACAAGTCTGTCTAGCATAGCCTACATATGCCAGATGGCAAGCAGAATCTCAGAAGAAAGAAAGGCTTCTTTCCTCACAGTCATTCAAATCGTTGCTGAAAGAGCCAGATCTAGGTCACAATTCCCCTCCAGGAATTCTGGGCTTTATATTGTTTATTAAAATTTTTCCCATTCTTGGGGCACAGAAATTAAATCTCAGCATTATCAAGCTATCAGCAGCCACTATAGCACGAGTTTGATCCCCAGACAGGGAGGTGACCCACATAGCTCAGCAGACCTCTCCTGTCTCTCCCACTGCTCCCCTCAGCAGTGTATTTCAGTAGATCTGCCTGTCCTGCTCCCCACTGTCTCTGTTGAATACTCTCACCACCCCTGCACCCCAGTTCTGCGTACATAATAAAACATTTTTAAAAAATGAAATGACAGACCCTCCCAGTTAAAGCACAGCACTAAGAAGCTAAAGCCACTTCAGCATGAGTTCTATCCCCACCCCGGAGGTGACCTACATGGAGCTGCAGACCTCACCTGACCCGCCCGCTGCTCCCCTCAGCAGTGTACTTGGTAGTCGGCCTGTTCTGCTCCCCACTCTGTCTCTGTGGATCCTCTCTCCACCCCTGCATCTCTATCCTGTACCCCAGTTCTGTATGAATAAATAAATAAATCTTAACCAAAAAAAAAAATGAACTGTCATCAGTGAACAGGACATTAATGCTGGGAATGATTTTTGTGGGGATATGCAGGAGGACAGACCACTGTTTTGGGTGTATGAGCAGGGATTCATAAGAGAATTACAGAATCTGTTTCTCATCCCTCCTCCCCCATTAAACTGTCCTATAAAAAGGAGTAAAATAAGAAATACGGCACATCTGAGGATATTATCCCAAACCGTCTGTGTTCATCTGAAACTTCCCTGGAGTCTCTTTTGTCTTGAACAGTTACATGATGCTATTAGCAGCTGGGCTGGTGGGTCCCCTCTGCACTTACTCATTCGCCAGGGGAAATGAAAAGTATTACATCTTCCGTGCTCTGAGGACTTACTTTTTAAATGACACAAGGAGAGGTTTATGGAGGAAAGTCCTAAGGAAAACAGATATGCAAATTTAAGTAGAAATGCTGTTTTCCTCTAACTGCTGGAAAATTTTTATATTCCAAGAAGACGCCAAGATGTGTTTAGTCTATGGTTTTGACTTATAACCTGATATATTGCCACCTTCATCTAGGCTTAATTCCAGATGGACACATCCCATTTTGAGAAGCAGGAGGCTAGACAGTCATTAAGTTTCCTTGAACATTGAGGGGCTGTGAATCTCTTTTTTATTAAGACTTAGACAAAACATTTCCCGATGAACTATATGCGCATCGTTGTTCCCCTTAAGCTCAGCCTGGAGCATGTTTTAACTCAATTTTACTTCAATTAAACCTTTCTACCCACTCAATTCCCCAAAAGTCCAGTATCATGAGTAGAATAAAGAAAGACACATCAGCAGCACATCCGCAGTGTCTTTGTGGTGAGGTATAGTTGAAAAGTCAGATACGGTGACTAAGAAAAATTCCAACTACAGAGGACTATTTGAGTAAAGACATAAGTAAGGGATCAAGTCTTGACAACACTCAAGGTAGGAGTGAGTGTTCTTTGCAGGAGCAGAGGCATGAGAGGTCAGATGGGAAAGGCAGAAGCAGGTGGGAGGAGGTGTTGTGAGGACTCTAGTAAGGATGTTGGTTATTCCTGAGAAAATGAGCCATGGGGAGTTGACAGACATGATAGGATCTGAAATGTTTGTAAAAAGGATGACTCTGGAGATAGGAAGTTGGAGGGCTAAACGCAATCTTCCAGATGGCTCAGACCTGGAGGTGATGAACAGTAGTCACTTCCTGGATTTGTTCTGCATCTACTTTCAGGATCTGTTAAGGGGCTTAGAAGAGCCAGAAGGGCAAGCAAGACTGCCAGATGGCCTGAGCCCGGGGAAGCATGCCACTGTCACTGGGACCAGGAGATGGTGAGGAGCAGTTTGTGTGCCGGCGAGGACAGGTCCTCGGTTTTAGCGCATTCACATACAAGAGGAGATGTTGAACACAGCAGATGCTTGACTGCTTGACACACGTGCCCAGACTTCAAGGGGAAGGTCCAAACTAGATCTACTAACTTGGGAACCATCATTGTACAGATAATACTTAAAGCCTTGAGGTAGGGGGAGAGCAGAAAAGGCAACCTTTGCTCAGCACCGTGTCCCTAGAACTTGGCACTTTCTATCACACGCAGACATCAAGATGTATGAAGCGAATAGAGAGAATGCAGATGGGCTGGGGTAGGCAGGAAGAGGCAAAATCTTTAGTTCAATTAAATTATATGAGAGCAGGAAGTTAAAGCCTCTTAACTGAAAATTCCAAGGTCAATGAAGTCATTAGATGCTGATTCTGTCTGACTTAAGCAGCATTTTTAAAATTAGGGTATGGTTGTTTCTGACTTTGAATTAGATACTTTGTTTTATGGAAAAGATGGCCTATGCAAAAAAAAAAAAAAAGCTTTGGTGTAACCATCTAGTCTTCTAGCCATTCTAGTAATGCAATCAAAAAGAAAAAATTGCTTTGGGAGGCAAAATTTCTCATGCCCTGAGTTTTAATTTTCCTTGTCAGTCATAGTGCAGGTGCTGTGAGGTTCAGAGATGTGTGATTAAACAGGGAATAGATACATTCAGCTCCTGGAAGATCTGGTGTGATTTAAATGAACATGACAAGATGCTTTTAAAATTAAAGATACTATTGGAGGCAAATTACGAAGACGCTCCTGCTACTGTCTGGTTTTACCTGTGGAGCATGGATATTTTTTAAAGAGAAGCAGCCTAAAAGGAACCTACCCAAGAAGTACAGTGAGGCTCAATCATGAAACCCACGTGACTGCTTATGACAACCCCGCCCCCATCTTCACTGGACCCAAACAGGAGGAAGGCCTTTGGGGTACCTGGTTGTGGTGATGCTGTGGGGGGAGGAGCTCAAAGGACTCAGCTCAAATTTGAATGTGTGGGTCATTGTCAGGGAGGCAGCTGTGCTGGAGGCAAGCTTTCCCTAGCCTGAGACCCACAAAAGGCACCCTGGAATCCACTATGGACAGGTAAAGAGGGGGAGTTCTGGAGGGGGCGGGTGGCAGGACTGGCTTCCTTTCAGGGCTAATTGAGTATTGAGTCTGGGAGCTGGCCCTCTTCCCACTCTAACTCACAAGATGTGTTTGGTCAGTGTGCACAAACTTTTCTGCATCTTAACATTTCTGATGAAATTAGGTCTCCACCTAACTTTCATCTGTCTTTTCCATACGTGAAAGAACGTGTACCGTGGATTGGTCTGTCCTAAGATTTGTTCTGCAGGTAGAAATAGTTTTTGTTTGTAGTATTAACACACCAAATGTTCAGAGACTCAAATCATGAAAAGTAACACTTTTACTAAAAACATTGTGATGATTTTGTAAGCATTCAACTATAAAAGTCTTTGCAGTTTAATGTTCTTAGGGAAACTACTGAATCATTTAATTACCTAAGAAGGAAGTTATTTTTTAGTGCTTATTAGTCAATAGCAATTGCAAGTCTCTATATGATTGTTGTTATAATAAGGGGGGGGCTAAATGCAACAAAGTAAAAGTATAAAATAATATAGGCCCAATTGTTACGCTGTTCTTAGCATTGTCACTATCATTTAATTATTTTTCAATTTCTTCAGACATGGCTTGGCTCACTTCTTAAATATGAACTCTGTAAAGTATTTACATGCACTTTATGATAATTTAGTTACCACAGAACTTAATCTAGTCCTAGTTTCTTCACTAGGTGAGGGAATGAGGTATGTGAATATGAAAGTGTATGTGCATCATACCTAAGCCACATCTCAGTTTAACCTTCACACAAAAGTTACTACAGAATTAAAACATGTAGTGGTTGCCTTCATCAAGAAATATTCCCCCCCCCATTATGTTTGAGGTAAAGTAGGTTTACATCTTTGAATCCGCTCAGAGTGGGGGCAGAAAATTTTTCTGGAGGCAAAAGTTTGCAATGCTCAGTTGACAATGAGATTTTGAAAATGAACCTGAGGCATTAGTTGGAGATTAAGTATCCAGTGGAGATATTTATACATAGATATGCAAAGCAATGGTAAACAGGTAGTTAAAATTCAGAGAAAGACAAAAAAGGAGAAAACAGATTCAACAGATGATAGAGATTTATAATTATCCTTAAGGAATATAAATAATAGCTGCAAAGCGCCTTAGTGAGTGCACGCGCATGACACGGGATTATTTTTAACCTGCTTGCCTCTGGTTTGCATTGCTGGGGATGCAGGTAGTGTTCTGCCTCAAGAGGCACAGCTGTCCAGAGCAGCTGTCAATCTTTGGGCCTGAAAAAACTGCCTCAGCTATGTCCTTCTCATCCAGGAGAGAGACCCAGAGAATGGCCACAACTGGCCACAGGCTGCCAGCTACACGTAAAGAAAGTGTTGGGTCAGGTTAACAGTCCTGCGATTCTATTGCATGATTATCTGAGGGAGGGGGGGAAAGTCCATGCGAGCTCATCTGTGTCTTGTAATTTCTATGCAGAGTTCATTTCCTTGCTCCTTGTAACAGGTAACGCCTGGTACTGCACAATACATGACAGTTCCCTGCTTTCTCACCCATGCAGTCCTGGAGAGTAAATTAAAATGTGAAAGAATTTATGGGTGAGAGAAATGCTTGATTTTTTTTAATGGCTCCAAAGAGAAATTTTATAATGCATTCAATTTTTATATGCTGATGAAATAAATAATAACAGTGGTAGCAGCAGTACTAATGTCCTCACCATAATAATTTTTTAAATCAAAGAAAATTGTTACAATTTGTTAGTATCCATTTCAGATTCCTGAAATGTGCCTTTTAATTCCAAATTATTATATAACTTTTTAAAAATTATTTGCTATAATGTATGTGCTGGTAGTAAATCTAATGTCTAGGGTTCTTTTTTTTTAAAGAGTTTATGGACTTTTTTGTGTGTCAAAGAACTGAGGTGTACTACAGGTGTGGCGGGAAAGAGGAGGTGAGAGGATTCACCAGAGACAGAGTGGGGAGCAGAACAGTCAGACTGACTGAAATACATTGCTGAGGGGAGCAGCGAGTGAGACGGAAGTCTGCTGGAGTCTACCTGGGCTAGTTCCCTGGTGAGGATTGAACTCATACCCAGACAGAGGTAGTGATTGATAGTGCTGAGACTTAATCCTTTCACCACTAGGGAAGCTTTAGTCTCTAGGTTTAAAGTGCACTCCTATACACTCAATGTGTGAGTGGGTTTGTGAGAGAGAGAGAAAGAAGAGAGAGAGAGAAAGCAATAAAAACCTCTGACCTTTGCTAATCTATTTAATACAGTTGACATTTGGGTACATCACTTTTAAAGTCAGAGTCTGCCTCACATATTGCATCATTAAGATGTCAACATGTGTCCCCAAGGACAAATGCATGAACGCTCATGGAAGCTTTATTCACAATAGCCTTGAATGGAACCATCCCAAGCCCATGAGCAGGTCAATGAATAGTGAAACCTACTGTAGCCACACAATAGAATACTCCAGTAAAAGCCAAGGAACCTCTAACACAGGCAACAACATGAATTAATTTCAAAGTCATAATGCTAAGTGGAGAAGTCGGACCCCAACAAGGAGATAATGTATGATTTATATAAAACTCCAGGAAATGAAAACTAATTGAAATTAAGGACAGCTTAGTGGTTGCTAGAGGAGAGAAGAATTAACTGCAAAAGTAGGTAAGGAAACTCTGGGGTAAAGGCATTCGGGAAATGTTCTGTGTCCTCACTGCTGTTGGGTGTTTACATCTACTAACATTCATAGATCTGTACACTTTAAGTCAATGAAGTATGTAAATTGTACCTTCAAGTGAAAAAAAAAAAGGTTTCAATTCTCATGCCTGCAAACGGTATTCAAATTCCTGTCTTCTGCACTTCTGCCTGAAGACATTAGGGGGCAACATTATCTCCACAAATTGGGTGACAACATTTCTGGAAAAGTCTAGCTGATAAAATCAGAGATGCTACCTTATTCTGCCCCAACCATACTGTATTTCTACTAATTCAATTCAATTTAGTACAGATTGATATCCAAAACACAGAAATCAGGGAACAAGCAGAGCAATAGTCTCTGAGAACACAGCAAAATGTTAGATTGAATCCCCAGTTAAAGCAGATCACAAAATTAGTCAAAATCATGCAAATATATGTCTATAAAGAGTCCAGAAGGGAACATAACAGCAACAATTGTCTTTAAACACTGTGGAAAGTTATTATTAAACAAATATTCTAGATTTAATATCCTACTTTATAGTGTCCCAGTGAACAGTCATGTATTGGTCTTATACTTAAAAAATTTACTATTTTTCAAGATTTATTTTATTTATATCTATATAGAACTAAGGTGTAGGACAGAGGTTCAGGGGGTGAGAGGACTCAGAGTAGAGAGCAAAACAGGTTGACTGACTGAAGTACACTGCTGAGGGGCACAGTGGGCAAGACAGGAGGTCTGCTGTGCCAGGTGGGTCAGCTCCCTGTCTGGGGATCGAACTCAGGCAGTAGTGGCCCCTAGGCCACCCCAGGGAAGCTGCCCCCCAAATTTTACTTCTCAAGTGATACTTGTGTCAGAACAGTAATTGGGAAAACATGCCAGCAACCGACTGTTGACACAGGTGAGCACTTGGATAGAAAAAGCTGAAGAATAAGACACTACTGATACTTCTTGTTGCTGTTACTGTCCTATTATGGTCTAGAACTTTGAGAGTGGTGGAAAAGGTTGAATGAATTGAAATTGTGGTGAGGCTTTGAAGGATGTATAGGTTGTATCCATGGATAAAGATAGGTGGGTCCCAACAAGGTAACTGGGGGAAAAGAGCTGAGGAAAAGTAGGCTCTAGTCTCCTGAGGAGGGAAAGGAAGAAGAAATTACTAGGACATGTAGAATATCTAGAAATGTCCATTGAAGTCCAAATGTAAAAAAATGGTGCTAGATACCACATCCGGAGTGTTTATTCTGTGGGCAGAAAAGAATCACTGGGGGATCTCGGTGGGGAAGTGACATGGTCAGCTCTGGGTTCATTGTGCAAGACAGAGGCAAAAAGACCAGTTAAGAAGTTAACACGGGGCCCTCCCTGGTGGCGCAGCGGGTTAAAGCACAGCACTGAGAAGCTAAAGCCACTTCCGCATGAGTTCGATTCCCGCCTGCCCCGGAGGTGACCACATGGCGGGGCAGACCTCTCCTGACCCGCCCGCTGCTCCCCTCGGCAGTGTTCTTAGTTGATCTGCCAGTTCTGCTCCCCGCTCTGTCCCTGGTGAATCCTCTCACCCTCCGCATCTCTGGCCTGTATCCCAGTTCTGTGTGAATAAATGAATCTTTAAAAAAAAATTAAAAAGATGAAAGTTGAACAGAAAAAAAGGAATGGAACAGGGACAATTTCAAGGATATCCAGGGGTTTGCATCAATAAAATCAGATGGCTGAATGAAGAAAGAGAAAGAATCGAAGGTGATTCTGAGCTTTCAGTCCGAGATGAGGAAGCCAAGAGACAAAGGACAACTAGGCCCAGGGCACAGGGTACTGTGATCATGCTAAATTTGAGGTACATATTGGACACTTAGAGATTAGATGGGTAACCTGAAATCATTAATCATGGGTCTGATGATCGAGTTTGTATTCCCAATGCATCCACACCTAGAAGACAATTATGGGAAGAGACTGTTCCCTGAGGTAGCATGGGTGAGGTTCTTGCTGAGTATCTCTAAATTGGTGTTAAGCATATGAAAGAGGGTTTATAATGAACCTCAAGTTCACAAGGTCACCCAGTCAAGGAAGGAAGAATATCTCTCCAATGGCCCAATCAAGGATACATTTTTAGAAGCTTGATGTTAATGTAGTTTTTCTCTCCTCTCATTGACAGCCTCCTGATGAAACAGAAGAAGTTTCTTTACCATTTCAAAAATGTCCGTTGGGCTAAGGGCCGACATGAGACCTACTTGTGCTATGTAGTGAAGCGGAGGGATAGTGCCACCTCATTTTCCTTGGACTTCGGTCACCTTCGCAACAAGGTATTGATGAAAATTGGCTTCCCAATCAGTCAAAGACTAAACCAACACTGCTAGTCCTTTTGGTGATACTCTACACATACACAAGTAAAACAGGCCACAAGGAACATCATGTAATGTTCTCCCCCAGTTAGCATCACACCTTGCTTCCATGCCAAGAATAACTATTTCCAGACTTTTCTCCCCTTTCCCCACAGCTGAATTGCCTTTGTAATTAAGGGGGAAATTGAGGGTCAACAGCCTCTTGTCTAGACTAATAGGATCAACTCACAAGAAAAATCAAGGAAAAATTAATAACTACATTCTGTTTTCCAAATATTTCTATTCCCTCATGTAGCTGGGACCAGTGTGTTCAAGTCAGCATGGTGAGTCTGAAAACCCCAGAAGTCTCAATAGATTACTTCATTAATTCTCTCAGCAGCTCTTAGCAGGAGTATAGTGGACCAGGCGAGAAAATAATAAGAATAATGAACAGTCATATACCAAAGACATTTTGTGGGGGTGGAGTGGGGGATGGGATCAAGGAGGGGGGGGGAAGTGCACAAAAAAATCTCTCAGCAGCTCAAAGAGCAGAGAGGTGCAAAAGCAGAGACTACTGCACCAAAACCCAGACAGGTTTACATAAGCTGCTGCTATGAACACCTCTTCCCATAGCATCTAGTCTTTGTGAAGATCCAGAGAAGGCAAAGGTTGAATGACATTGGCTGGCTCATTGTTCAATGACTACTATTCAATTTATTTTGACCTCCATTATATCACATACAGGACCTAAGATCAATTGTTTTGTATCCCAATCTCTTTCTCCTTGGGTAACAAGACAGTTTAAGCAGAGAAGACTGTTAACTTCAAGGCCGTTACCAAGCCTCGACCTCCCTTTTATCTATTCCTCACAACACCTGTCTATTTTACTGGGGAGGCATTAGGAAACCAAGATGGATGACTGGTCCAAGTCTCAGGAGTGAAGACAGAAAACCAAGCCTAAGTCTTCGAGATTGTGGGACTAAAGAGTATTCTGTAGTACTGAGGGGTCTTGCTCATATCACTGTCAGCACTTACCACAGGAATCACCTTCCATGGCTCTCGGTTGTGCATCTGACCTCTCTTGAGGTACATACACCTGTGGCCCCACGCGTCCAGCCAAGCTCCCTACTGCCACCTAGTGGTCTGGCACATTACCTTAACAAGCATTTCCAAACCACTTTTTATAACAAAGGCACAAAAAATACAAACTCCACAAACACAAATGAAACCTGAGAGAGTGGAATGCACCTTTGTCCAAAACCAACTCATTTCATTCTCTATTGCACGGGAAATCCACAGCCTTGCTCTGTTCTTTCCACCTGCTCTTACTGGCAGGTCCTTAACCTTCCTGTGAGAATAAAGACAAAAAACTACATGTAGGCACCCAAAGATCATTCCGGGGGGTTGGGAGTGTTTGACTGTTACAACTGTAATTCCACCAGTACCGCAATAAACTTCGATAAACAGCAGCTGCATGATCTGCTTTTTCCCTAGTCTGGCTGCCACGTGGAATTGCTTTTCCTCCGCTACATCTCCGACTGGGACCTGGACCCGGGCCGGTGCTACCGCGTGACCTGGTTCACCTCATGGAGCCCCTGTTACGACTGTGCGCGCCATGTGGCTGACTTTCTGAGAGGGTACCCCAACCTCACGCTTAGGATCTTCACCGCGCGCCTCTACTTCTGCGAGGACCGCAAGGCGGAGCCAGAAGGGCTGCGGCGGCTTCACCGCGCCGGTGTCCAAATCGCCATCATGACCTTTAAAGGTGCGAGCGGGACCTCCCCGCGCCGGCTCGGGGCAGCCGCCGTCACGTGGGATTGCAATACAGCATGAGAATCCGGGACAATCCGAGGGACAAAAGGTTCTGGTTCACCTTTGGAGCCCCGATTTATCAGTTAGAATAAGGAAAGGAATTAATGGATTGGCCACAAGATTGGGGGACCGCGAAGGGAGAAAATTAAAAAGGGGCCAGGGTGTTCGTCGCCTTGATCTGAGATCTGAACCATCTTCTCCCCGCCCTCCCTATTTTACAGATTATTTTTATTGCTGGAATACTTTTGTGGAAAACCGGGAAAGAACTTTCAAAGCTTGGGAAGGGCTACATGAAAATTCCGTGCGTCTATCCAGACAGCTTCGACGCATCCTTTTGGTAAGGGGATTCTTTTGTCTTTTTCTTCCTCTCTCCAAGGTCATCGTTTCCTGGAGCTGGTCATGTTGTCTTTCCTTATTCCTTACATTTTCATATTATTTGAATAAATGAAATGTATGTAAGAATGGAAATGGAAATGTGAAACACATAGAAAATCATGTCTATTTCTTATTTCTCCTCTAATGAAAACCTCACTTTGCCTTTGTGCTTCTTGCCATTTCTGAAAATCAGTTTGCTCTTCGGCACAACTCTGAACCCTCTACATAACGTTCTCGTCTTCTCCCCTTTCTTTCTGTTGGAAAGTGCTTGACTATATTTCCACCCTGATAGAAGTCCTTTCTCTCTTCTTCCTTCCCTTTCCCAGATCACATCTTCCAAAATGTAACAGTCATCCACTCACTTTATTTTTTTTCTCTGCAGCCCCTTTATGAAGTCGATGATTTACGAGATGCATTTCGTACTTTGGGACTTTGAAACCAACTTCCAAGAATTGAGCATACAATGAACTATTTCTGAAGACTGGGTAAAAGAACAGTCCTTGAATCTTCTGTGTTCCTTCAACTCTCACTTTCTTAGAGCTGAGGGGAAAAAACATTCATATGGCTTTTGTAAAGTGTTTTGAAAACAGAGAAGGAACACAAACAGACCCCAGAGGAAAGCGATACCTTTTTATTTTTAATGCTACAACGCCCCCTACTGGGAAGCCACAGAACTGCAGTGCCTGGGTGACCCTAAAGTGTCAATGTACTGACTTTTAGGCAGGAACAAAGGAGAAGGTAGATCCTTCCTTAATGGCATCATGAGAAGATCAGATGTTTTGATAACTTGTATTCTTTTTAAAATTCATTTTGAATTCTCAGTAATATAAGTGGTAGATAGCTCTGCTTTTTTCCTTTGGAATTCACTTTCAAAAGAACAAACTCTACCTAATGGGCAAATCTGGGTGATAGAAACACCAAACCATCCATCCAGAGCATTAACACCCAGGGTTTAATAACTACTTTAATTACTTGAGGACATTTTGTGTTTGTCCTAAAGAATTGTTTTCTTAGTGTTCAACACACACTGCCACCCTCAGGCTGTTTTAAAGACTAAGGTGAATTTGAGGACTGAAGAAGATATTCTAAAAGTGAGTTGGTGTATCAAGAAACAAATCTGGAAACACAGATCTTTTAAAAATTCCACGAGTCAATGAATGCTTGGAAGGGGATTGTTTGAATGTTGAAAAGAGAAAAGCCTATGCTCTCTGCTGGGTCATTTAACCTCAGCTGTGTCAGCCAAGACAAGGTTTTCTACTTTGGACACGATGCTTCTCTGAAAAAAATGTTCAACTATATAAGAGAATATGACAAAAAGAAGTAATATTGGGAGTTGGGGAGGTGACAACATTGCAAGAAAATAGTGTTTTAGCCAGAAAAAGTGGGGATCTGTCTGACATGGCAAAAATGCCTCTCTAGTCTTTAACAACCATCTTTAACTGCAAGAAAAAAAATTTGAAAATAACTATGACTGTGCATGTATTAACTAGAAACCCTTGCAATGTAAATGAATAAATTAAAAGGAAAAGTTGAAAGCATAATTGTACAGTTTTACCCCTGTTGTATTTAAGTTTGTGAAAAAGTTAAATATTAAAACTCCTTGCTTCATGTACTCATATTTTATATTGTTATATAGCATCTAATATTTTCATATCATTGCTTTCTTTTCTGATATATTAAAATGGAATCCAATGGTTTATGACTATATACCTTCAGAAATTTTTTTAGCAGCCCTCCCTGGTGACTCAGGGGGTTGGAGCACTGCACAGTGAAGCTAAGCCAAGCCATGGCCGCTTCAGTATGAGTTCGATCCCCTGCCAGGGATCTGACCCACATGGTGCAGCAAACCTCTCCTGACTGCTCCCCTCAACAGTGTACTTCCTTGATCTTCCCGCTCAGTTCCCCACTCTGTCTCTGGTGAATCCTCTCACAGCCCCTGTACCTCTGGCCTGTACCCCATTTCTGTATACATAAATAAATAAAATCTTTTTTAAAAAAGAGAAATTATTCTAATAGCAAAGTATATCTTCTAAGTCTCTTTACAGTATTGTAAATCAATGCAACCAGGAAAAAAAGTCAATTCAAAAGGGGTAAGACTTGAGAATTAGCCCTTATACCAATGTCCACAAATAGATACGATAAGAGTGCTAGCAACATCCCGTGGGAAAAAGAATAATCTTTGCAACAGTTATATTAGGGCAACTGAATGCAAAACAATGACTCTGAACCTCCACCTCATACTAAACACAAGAAGCAACTCACATTTTACTGTAACACATTGCAGTAAAGAACTAATAACTATATAAGAACTAAAAACTATAACTCTGAGAAGATAGCTTAGGCAGCATTCTTCATAACCTGGGATATGACTACAGCCTCTTAAATAGAACAGCAAACCACAAGTAACAAAAGCAAACAAGTAGAGAAAATATTTATAAATAATACATCTGGTAAGAATCTAGCATCCAGAATATATAAAAAACTGATCATGAAAAACAACCTAATTTTAAAATGGCCCGAAAACTCAAATAGGTATTTCTTCAGAAAAGATTTACAAATGTCTGGTAAACACAAGAAAAGATGCTCAACATCCTTAGTCATCAAGGAAATGCAAATTAAAAACCACATTGAGATATCATTCATGCTTACACCAGGATGGCTATACACAAACCCCAATAATACCCATTATTGGTGAGGATGTGGAAAAATCGAAACCTTCATATATTGACTTGCAGAAATTTAACACTGTGCAACCACTATGAAAGACCATTCAATAGTTCCTCAAAAGTTAAACACAGAATCATTGTATAAATCAGCAACTCTATTCCGACATCTGATCCAAGAAAATTAAAACATGTTCTAACAAAAACTTGCACCTGAATACACAGAGCAACAATCTCGAATAATACTCAAACAGTGAAAAAGCCAAATATCCATCAACTGGTAAAGAGATGAACCAAATGCAGTAAATCATATAATGGTGAGTTTTGAGTCATAAAAAGAATGCCCTTCTTGGTGGCAAAACTGGTTAAAGCACTGCGTAATGAAGCTCTCAAAAGCTACTGCAGCACAAGTTCAATCCCCAGCCAGGGAGCTGACCCACATGGCATGTCAGACCTATTCTGACCCACCTGCTGCTCCCCTCAGCAGTGTACTTTGTCAATTTGCCTGTTCTGCTCCCCTCTGTCTCTGGTAAATCCTCTCACCCACCACATCTGTGAGCATAAATAAATAAATGTTTAAAAAAAATGGAAAACTGCCATATGGATGAATCTTGAAATCATACTAAGTAAAAGAAGTCAGACACAGAATCACATATGGTATGATTCCATTTATATGAATGTTCAGAATAGGTAAATGTATAGATACCAAGATTAGGTTGCCAGAGCTATATTGAGAAAGAAATGGGGAGTAACTAATTGATGGGCCTGTATATATTTGAGGGAATGATAGTGCAAGTGGTTGAAAACACAGAATATTAAAAAAGCACTGAAAGTGTATTGTTTAAAATGATTATAATTTACATAGCTGAGTTTTGTTACATGACTCCCAACAGTTTTTCTTTAAGTCAGCATGACTTGAGTCAGACAAACCTAAATTTGAGTTCTGTTTCTATGCATAGTGGAAAAAATAGTTAACCTCTAAAAATTTTAACACCCCGTCTACAAAATGAGTATGTGAAGATGATAAATTTTCATATTTTTTGTACAAACTGGGAAAAAAATAAAGTTGGCACTTTATTTTTAAAGCCTTATTTATTTATGCTTACAGAACTGGGGTACAGGCCAGGTGTGGTGGGTGAGAGGATTCACAAGAGACAGAGTGGGGAGCAGAACAGGCAGATCAATGAAGTACACTGCTGAGGGGAGCAGTGGGTGGGTCAGGAGAGGTCTGCCATGCCATGTGGGTCAGATCCCTGGCAGGGGATCGAACTTGTGCTCTGGTGGCTTCCAAGAGCTTCATAATGCAGTGCTTTAACCCATTGCACTACCAGGGAGCACCCCAAAGTTGGAACTTTTTAAATGAATAGCTTTGTCATCCTTCTTGTTTGCAAGAAACAATATCTAGTATTGTACAAAATACATTGCTTGCTAAATTCCTCTCAAATTTGTTTTTATCCTCTCTGAGCACCTGAGGGAAAAAATCATGTCATCTCTGATCATTAAACACCGGCCTGACACTCATGGCTCTGCCATAATACTTTCCTGTTGGATATAAAGATCAGAAAATCAACCTCGGACAAAACTACACGAGAACAGGGTAACAAATTTATTTGAACTGCTCACAATATACCAAAAGTATTAGCTAAAATGATGCCTGCTACTTCTTTGCTAAATTTTATCTTTATTCTAGCCAACCCTCCCCGAACACTTAAAGACAAAAGCAATCACATAATTGTGATCACACTTTCAGAATATCCAATCTAAAGTAAATTCCCATTTTTTTAGATTCACCCACAAATCACCAGGCCAAAGCCCAATTCTCTGACTGACTGTAGAGCCCTTCAACTTCAGTGTCCCAGAAAGAGAAGCACTCACTTACTTGGGCCCTTCATGCCTCTTGGTTTCCCCTAGTATGGAGTCTCCAAATAATTGCTTAAATCCCAGTGTTCTTTCTAGGTGTTGGCTGGAGGCCATGTCACACCCTACTGAGCAAGCAGCAGCTTTTGCTTAGTCTGTTCTTGTTCTTAATAATTCTTATTATGTCTTTTTTTTTAAGTTTTTTTTTTTTTATGCTTACAAAGAACTGGAGTACAGGCCAGAGGTGTGAGAGGATTTACAAAAGACAGAGTGGGAAGCAGAAAGGCAGATTGACTTAAATGCATTGCTGAGGAGAGCAGCGGCAGGACAGGAGGCCAAGACAGGAGAGGTCTGCTGCACCTTGTGGGTTGTTGGTGGCTCGGTTGCCCCAGCTCTTGGGTCTCCGAGGAATGCGCCCACCGCTGTGCTACCATGGCAACAGATGGTTGAACCGATAAGGTGGGCAGATTTGTGGTCATCCTATCTAACAGCCTGAGGCGCCATAAAGGGAGTGAGGGAGTGCAGACCCTTGCA
>NW_004567135.1:14830341-14831743 GCF_000260355.1 Condylura cristata | reverse complement strand
TGGGTCCTTCATGCCTCTTGGTTTCCCCTAGTATGGAGTCTCCAAATAATTGCTTAAATCCCAGTGTTCTTTCTAGGTGTTGGCTGGAGGCCATGGCACACCCTACTGAGCAAGCAGCAGCTTTTGCTTTGTCTGTTCTTGTTCTTAAAAAAAAAAAAAGACATAATAAGAATTATTAAGTTTTTTTTTTATGCTTACAAAGAACTGGAGTACAGGCCAGAGGTGTGAGAGGATTTACAAAAGACAGAGTGGGAAGCAGAAAGACAGATTGACTTAAATGCATTGCTGAGGAGAGCAGCGGCAGGACAGGAGGCCAAGACAGGAGAGGTCTGCTGCACCTTGTGGGTCACCTCCCTGGCTGGGGATCAAGCTGGTGCCTCAGTGGCTGTGCAGAACTTCATAGTGCTATGCTTTAACCCATTACAGCACCAGGGAGGGCCCTCTTATTACATCTTCCTGAGAATTATTCTATTGTGATCAGGATTATTAAGAAAATCTTGAGAAATAAATGCTAAGCCTGCTCACCATTTCATCCATTCTTCTGATATTGCTAACTATTAAATGCAAAATATTGTGAACAACTTAATGGATATTTCAAAAAACAGAACTAAAGGTCTGTGTTCAAGAAACTTATTGTCCCTCCAGAAAGATAATTGATGTCCATAGAGAAAATATTTTTTTTAAATGATAGTTGGGTGGCTTTTCATCACAAAAAAAGCTATTTATAGTATTTTGTGTTATATAATTTTGTATTAAATAAGAGCAACCACATAATTACAAAAGTTTAATTAAAAGATTAAATTTTTAAAAGTAATCCTACTCACAAATTGGGATTATACTGCTTTTAGCATTCCAAGTTACACTACATAGTTCAATGATTTTTCACTACTTTAAATGCTTGACAGGGCAGAATTGCAAACAAACCTAAAAATTTTTCAAATACCTCCATACTGTTTACAGGCTCAATGAAATCAAACCTTTCAGCTTGATATGCTGATCTAATACCAGATTCTTTAAATTTTATTTGCCTAGATATTATCTTGAACTAAAACTATCAATATAATTGATTTGATCCAAACATGGTTGGAACTGGAAAAGATCATGCTTAGTGAGATAAGCCAGAAAGTAAAGGGAAAATACTGGATGGTTTCACTCATAGCAGGAATATAACAGACCAGGTGAGAAAATAATAATAATGAACATTATATACCAGAGACATTTTATGGGTGTGGAGTGGGGAATGGGATCCAACACAGTGGAGGAAGGGAAATGCACTGGACTATGGTGATGGCACATGGGTGATTTGGTGATGGGAAGCCCCCGGGGGTTACAACTGAGATGGAAAAATGCACAAAAATATGTAAAGCTAAACTATTATATTATTTACTTAAAAAAAAAAAAA
>NW_004567135.1:14816256-14829711 GCF_000260355.1 Condylura cristata | reverse complement strand
CACAGGTGCTACAGTGGTTGAGAGTGATGGGGACGACACCTGAGGGGAGAAATCAAATACTGTCTAAAAATGAACAAAGATGTGCAAAATGATGTAAAAATAAACTTTGTAATAAAAAAATGAACAAAGATGTCAGAAAATAAACACATTTTACAAACACACACACAGATCTTGAAAACATTTTCCCTTTGCAAAACATGAGAGGCAGCTCTCCTGTCCACCTGTGACTATGCAGGTACCCCTCTTTTTTCTCCCTTCTTTTCCAATAAGCCTGTCCTTTCAATAAAAAATCTATAAAGAAAAATGAAACAAACACAAACCTTCCTCATTTCACAATGGGGTTACCGATTGATAAGTCACACACAAGTTAAAATCAAAAGCCAACAATGTTTTTTCTATACTAACCTGCATCATACTCTGCCCTACCTACCTTAAACAAAGGCCAGAAAATTTTGTTTTCTAGGCAAAATAATCTGACACAGGGGCCTCCCTGGTGGCATAAGGGGTTAAAACACAGCACTGTCCCCAGCCACTGACCCACATGGCGCAGCAGACCTCTCCTGACCAGCCTGCTGCTCCCCTCAGCAGTGTATTTCAGTTTATTTGTGGGTTCTGCTCCCCACCCTGTCTTTGGTGAGTCCTCTAACCGCACCCTCCACCTCTAGCCTGTACCCACTTATTGTATGCATAAATAAATAACTTTTAAAAAGTAAAACAATCTGTCACAATAAAACACTGAATATCTCAGACAGATAAAGGCATTTTGTAAACTGATAGAATGTGAAACTCAGCGTAATATCCAAAATCACTTGGCAGCAAGCCACACTGAGTTGCTTACCCCTCTCCACCCAGCACCAGGAAATGCTAATAGCATCCTCTTACTCAGTATCCTCTCATTCCAGAAAAGATCAAAATTCAAAATTCCGAGCATAGTTTCTACCAAGGCTTAGCACTTTCTCTTGCCATTAAGTGTGGGGGGAAAATCATGAAAAAACAAACCACTGTAAGTCAAAGATTAGTCTAAGTATAACAAGGAATGAACTCACCTCACCACGCCAGAGAGCCCCGACTGAACCGGCAAGGAAGGCAGGCCGCCTCGCTCAGCAAAGGCTGGGCTCTTCCTCAACAGGAACCAGCTCTGTGAAGTTCCGTCTTAAAAATCCTTACGCAAATTAAAGCAGACCCACCCGGATTATCTAGGATACAGATTATCTAGGTTACATCAATTGATGATGGGTTTCAGACAAATCGGCCAACCGCCCAAAACCTCCCCAGACAAGCGTTCGGGTCTAGCCAAGCTGCCATGCCAGACAAGCCAGAGGATTAACTTTTTTTTTTTAAAGATTTATTTATTTATGCATACAGAACTGGGGTACAGGCCAGAGGTGCAGGGGCCGTGAAAGATCTCATCAGAGACAGAGTGGGGAGTAGAACAGGCAGATCCACGAAGTACACTGCTGAGGGGAGCAGCGGGCTGGTCAGGAGAGGTCTGCCGCGCCATGTGGTCACCTCCAGGGCAGGTGGGATTGAACTCATATGCGGAAGTGGCTTTAGCTTCTTAGTGCTGTGCTCTAACCCGCTGCGCCACCAGGAAGGGCCCGGGTTAACATTTTTTTAATGGGACTGTCTGCTTGTCACGTGTCAGCTGCTACACATGCCATTAGTTTACAAAAGGCCACTTTGTGTCTGAGATATTCAACATTTCATTACAAAATAGCTTCACCGGGCCTCCCTAATGGCTCAAGGAGTTGAGTCTCAGCACTATGAAACTATCCCTAGCCACTGCAGCACAAGTTTGATCCCCAGTCAAGGAGTTGACCCACATGACACAGCAGAACTCTCCTGTTTTACCCGCTGCTCCCCTCAGCAGTATATTTCAGTAGATCTGCCTGTTCTGCTCCCCATTGTTTCTGGTGAATCCTCTCACCTCCCCTCCCCTACCTCTGGCATATACCCCAGCTTTTGTATGCATAAATACATTTTTCAAATTCTTTCAAAAAATAGCTTTACAGAGGTGACTTTACATGTAGACCTGTACCTCTGAAGTTTGTATTTACCTCAGGGAAACTCATCTCTTGCAAATAATGCAGACTAGATCAATTTGCTCATAAAAGGGGATCTATTTATAGCCACACCTGAAAACTTACATGGTTCTACTAATTGGCAACGTTTTGTGTCTTTTCAAAGTAGAAACTGTTTCACTCAATGCCTCCTTTTCTCCCTGTGGGTTCCTGCTGTTCACTTCCCTTATTACCTAACTTTCTCTGTGTAAAGTTTCTGTCCCATTGTACCTTGTATTGTGCACAACCCATTGTGTACGTCCCCATCTTTTCAATATTTTAGTCTTAATCTTTTTGGCTATTGGCAATTTTTCCAAATTGCACTAAATAGAGAGTTTAATTTAATTGCTCCAACTAAAGTAAAAATAATCACTCCAAAGACTCTTTTGGATCATTCAAATTATGTCACTGTTAAGGGGGTAGGGAGCAGTAGGGACTAGAAATGAGAAGAATGAAAGCATTTACAGAGGCTTAACTTTTAGAGATCAATGATTAAACATAAATATCTTTTAAAATACGGCAAAAATTGCAAAGCAAACTGTAGATTTCTACAGTGACTAGAGCTTTGCTTTTTGCAGCTGTCTGGGAAGGAATATATTGAATACAAGTCTCTACATCTTATCAGGCTCCCTGATTAACTCTGTCTCTTTCCATAAGCTGATGTGACTCACACACACTTAACAGCATCAAACTCTAAAATCAAAGCCAAATACCAGCTTGTGCCTCTTATCCTCTCTCCACAACTTTGTTCACTTAGCTCTATCTTGTCTATGCTCTAAATCTGGTCTCATTATATAACCACAATTTTTTAAAAAGATTTATTTATTTATACATACAGAACTGGGGTCCAGGCCAGAGGTACAGGGGCAGTAAGAGGATTCACCAGAGACAGAGTGGGGAGCAGAGAAGACAGATTGACTGAAATACACTGCTGGGGGTAGCAGTGGTGGGTCAGGAGAGGTCTGCTGTGCCATGTGGGTCACCTCCCTGCCCAGGGATTGAACTCATGTTGCAGTGGCTGCTGAGAGCGTCATAGTGCTGCACTTTCACCCCTTGTGCCACCAGGGAGGCCCAAAACTCTGAGTAACTTAATTCCATTTTCTGGTCACCATGACTGGCCAGGCTCATCATGTTCCCCCCAAGTGGGGGGGTGGGGGGTGGGTGGGAGCAGATAACTGAGTACCAGCTATTCTGTCTAGCCCTGTGGCTAGACAGAAAAAAAAAAAAAGTTAATGAGAAATACAAAGTTAATGAGAAATAATCTTTCCTCTGAAGTTTTCCTCTTTTCCTAAAGGAGGGAGAGACCAAAAATCTACAATTACACACTATTTGACACAATTATGAACACACTGGCATAGTGGCTATTTTAATCCTCTCTCAATTTCAAAGAAGGTTGTATGGAGCAGGATTCCATGAGCTTAACTTTAAGTCTTAAACACTTTTCTAAAGTAAAGTATTATGTGCTCAGAGGAAAGGACATAGATCATAAGCAGCAGCTTGAGAATTTTCAAAAATACCAGCCAAATACCAAGATCAAGAAGCTGAGCATTGTAAAGATTCCAGAAGCCCCCTTAGAATACTTTCTAGGAGGTACAGTTGTGATGGCAGAGCGGCTGAAGATAAAATTTATCTCCTCCATTAACAGGTGCCGGATGAGGGAAACCCTGTGCTATGAGTTAAAAAGTTTTAATTTTAAATTGAAAGCCATGGAGTCTATCTGAAAGGCTTTCACTTTAAGGAGAGAAAACTTGGCCCAATTGCCAAGTTGGTGACAGTGTGGAGGATGAATTAGAAAAGACCGACTGGTTGGGCTCTTCCTGATGGCACAATAGGTTAAAGCACAGCACTATGGAGTTATCACAGCCACTACAGCATGAGTTCAATCCCTGGCCAGGGAGGTGACCCATATGGTACAGCAGTGTATTTCAGTCAATCTGCCTATTCTGCTCTCCATTATGTCTCTGATGAATCCTCTAACCTCCGCACCTCAGTCCTGTACCCCAGTTCTGTATGCATATATAAATAAATCTTAAAAAGAAAGAAAAGACAGACTGGAGGCCCAAGGCTACTTCAAATACTGTTGGAGTGAGACTGGCTAAGAGACTAGCTAAGAGGGATGAAGGTTTTGAGCCAGGACTGCTCTATGGACAAGGGCAGGAGCTAGGGACTGCTGGGAGTAGCATCTGCCTTTGCTGGATTAGCTGTGGAAGGGGAGTAGCTGAGGATACCCCTAGTTCTCACCTTGAAGATTGACTTGATGGTGATACCAAAGTAAGAAAAAGAAGACATAGTAGGTAAGGAGAGGGTAAGGTCATGGGTTCTCTGATGGTGAGCATGGTGAAGAGTATAGGTTTGAAAGGTGTGAGCCTATACCCCTACATCACATACCACATGGTAGACTAACATTAATGTAATAAAATAATTAAAATAACAAAAGGACGGGTGATAAAGATAATGAGTTTATGTTGGAACATTTTTAAATATATTATACATACAAGGGCCGTGGTGCAGCCCAGAAGAGCAGCGGGTGAGAAGACTCATCACAGACAGAATGGGAAGCAGAACAGGCAGATTGACAAAGTACACTGCTTGGGGGGAGCAGTGGGCGGAGTCAGAAGTTCTGCCACACCATGGGGGTCAGCTCCCTGGCAGGGGGGTCCAGTTTGGCGCTACAGTGGCTGGCAATAGCTTGAAGTGCTGAGACCTAACCCCTTGTGCTACCAGGGAGGCCCATGGTGGGGCATTTTTAAATTGGTAGAACCATTGTTCATAGAGGTATGGGTTGGAAAAAATAGATTTGGTGGTCACCCTTTTGTACTTTATAAAATGAGTCCATGTGTGCAGACGAGACCCCCAAGAGGGAAAGTGTATAGAATGAGAATAAGAGAATTTAGGAGCACAGGTATGTAAGTTGTGGGGAGGGAAAGAATGAGTCAGGCAAGAGACACCTAAAGAAAAATAAAAACCAAGGGAGGGACAAAAATGGAGAGAAAAATCCAGGTTACAGAGAGATAAGCCTTGATTGGATTTAACTGGAGAAAAATAATAAAGGCTTCTGTGGAATGATGGATGAATTAATTGGGTTTAAGAATAAATAGGGGGCCCTCCCTGGTGGCACAGTGGGTTAAAGCACAGCTTTAAGAAACTAAAGCCACTTCAGCAGGATTTCAATCCCTGGCCTGGGAGGTGACCCACATGGCACAGCAGACCTCTCCTGACCCACCCGCTGCTCCCCTCAGCAGTGTACTTCATCAGTCGGCCTGTTCTGCTCCCCAGTCTGTCTCTGGTGAATCCTCTCACTGCCCCTGCACCTCTGGTATGTACCCCAGTTCTGTATGCATAAATAAACCTTAAAACAATAAGTATTTTTTAAAAAATTATAAATGGGTAAGAAAAAATTGGGGATTCATAGCAACATCTGAGGTTGTTACATCATAAAATTTGACCTGTATAATGAGAATTGTAAAACAAGTATTGTTTTGCTCTGTCCATTATCTTAAAACATGGCCTGAAACACAATAAACCCCGGAGGGCCTCCCTGCTGGCCTAGGGGTTAAGACTTGGTACTATCACTGCTACCACCTGAGTTCGATTCCCCGCCAGGGAGCTGACCACATAGGTGGCACAGCAGGCCCCTCCTGTCTCACCAGCTGCCCCCCTCAGCTGTGTATTTCAGTAGATCTTCCTGTTCTGCTCCCCACTCTGTCTCTAGTGGATTCTCTTACCACCCCCCAAACCTGTTACCTACACTCCAGCTCTTCTATACACACACACACACACACACACACACACACACAAAGTAAAAATAAACCGTTGAGATATTTACTCATTTATTTACTTGTTTATTTCTGTACATGTATATGGAATATTTTTAGCTGGGCTCCAGGTCAAACTCATGGACAGGTCCTGGATTGCTTGCACCTGGGCCATAACTTCCCTTGCTTGGGAGGAGGCCACAATAGTAACTATCTGCCCATCCCACAGAGGGCAGGGCAGCTTTATCTGTTCTCTGCAAGATGAGGTCAGCTGAGGTCTGCTATCACAGTAGGCCCGGGGAGCACACATTCCATTAATCAAGGGCAAACCGGTCTGGTCATCTTGAACAGAGGCGTGATAAAATATCTATCAAAAGTTAAGATTATTTTTGATGAAACTGGAGTAAAAAACTGAAGGAAAACAGAAGGTTAAAAAAAAAAAAAAGTTGAGTCTCTCCCTGGTGGCTCAATAGTTAAAGCACCACATTATGAAGCTCTGCGAAACTACTGCAGCACGAGTTGGATCTCCAGCCAGGGAGCTGACCCACAAGGTGTGGCAGACCTCTTCTGGCCCACCTGCTGCTCCCCTCAGCAGTGTATTTCAGTCCATCTGCCTGTTCTGCTCCCCACTCTGTCTCTGGTGAATCCTCTCACCCACCACACCTCTTGCTTGTACCCCAGTTCTGTAAGTATAAATAAATAAATCTTTAAAAAAAATTTTTTTGAAGGTAATCACAACCTATCTCTCTTGAAAAATGTGAAGCTAGATTAAGAATTTCAGACAATTTGATAGACAAGGTTATGCCTGGAGGCCAAGAAACCCTAGTGATTATGAGTTCTGCAAATAGTTCCAAAAACTTTTTGAGACTTAAAAGCAAGAAAACCTCTTTACTACCACATTCCTGCAAAATCAAAGTAAATAAATGTTTAACAAAATGTCAATGAACAATAACATATCAGTTAGCCAACTGTACTCAACTTGTAAATAAATTTAAAGTTACATAAAGGCAATTGACGTGTAGTAGGGTCTTCTGTCCTCTGCGTGTGTGTGTGCGTGTGTGTGTGTGTATTATCCCCCACTCCCTTGCGTATTATGATGTTTTGACAGCTTAGAAAACTCTTCTGACTGGGGAAAGGATGCCCCGCCAGGGAATTGCCAGTTCTGGGAGCAGGACCCTGACACTAGCCAGCCCAAGTCATGCCTCCTCTCTGTGGCTCCTGTCTACAGCTCAGGAGACATTATTCTTCCTCTGGACCAAACACCAGGTAACTAAGCACCACCCCGCCTGACAACAGGATTCAAACCAGTCAGTCTTAAACTGTTAACCTACCTTGACTCTCCCCTAAACCTTCTGCTCACTCCTTTCTTTTTTTTTTTTTAAGATTTTATTTACTTATATATACAAGAACTGGGGTCCAGGCAAGAGGTGTGGGCAGTGAGAGGATTCTCCAGAGATGGAGTGGGGAGCAGAACAGGGGGACCCACTAAAATACACTGCTGGCAGGTGAGGAGAGGTCTGCTGCACCATGTGGGTCACCTCTCTGGTAGGGGGTGGGAGGACTGGGGTGAGGAGGGAAAGAATCAGCTCATAGCACAGTGGCTGTGCTGGCGATAGCTTGATAGTGCTGAGATTTTTACTGCTACACCATCAAGGAGTCCCTGCTTACTCCTTCACCTCTGACCAGTCTGGTGTTTTCACATGTGCCTTCCTGTCTCTAGGATCTGAATGTAGATGTTGAATTTGATCCTGGTGCATTGGATGCTCTTCCACTGCCTCTTGAGGTGGCTTGTCAGACTGACAGGGGTCTAGGGAGGAAGGGGAGACACCATACCTAGAGTCATATGTTTTGCAAAAAGGATCAGACCTTTCTTTCACTCCTTCTATGCACCTATCCAGCAGAGGCTGCAGGTATACAACTTGTCACTAATAACCCTTCTCTTTAAACTAAAACTCTTTCTTTGAACTCAGATTCCTCCCCGAGAGTACCAGAACAGATGTATGGGGAGGCCAATCAATTCTCGGACTGAACGTGATGAGCACCAAGAATATCAACTGTGACAGGCTGTTCTGACGGGCTGTTTGCTTATGAGTAGCTGCTTTTCTTTGACTCATTGTAAAAAGGCAGCTCAAGATGAGACGGCAGAATGGTCTCTGTGTTCTCGCAGACCAGTGACCAGTGATCTGAAAAATGAAAGTGCTTGGAGGTTCAATTGCTGTCTCTGCTTATTGGCTTTATGGTAGAGATAGACAGAATAATCCAGTCTATTCTCAAGAACAATAGTTCAGCAGCCAAAATGTGAAATCGATTGATTTTCAGGAAGCCTTGACTGTGCTGCAGATAAACTTAATGTAGTTGACAGTTCAGCCATATGTTATGGGCTTTGCAAAGAGGATCAGGCCTTTTCACTCCCTCTCTGAAAAGTGTTCTATCAAGGTTTTCCTTGAAGAAGTACATGTGGGTGACTGTCAACATGTTGTTTCAGAGTGTGATGTCAAATGCAGACCAAACTTCCAGTTTCTTGAAATAGGAAGAACGATGGACATGTTTTCTGCAGCTGAAAAAAAAAAAAAACTCTTTGAAATAATCAAATCGTGTTTTCTGAAAACATCACTACTCATCCTTTTGCTGTTTAAAAATTATATATTTTTTTAACTTGCAAAAACAAAAGATTGAGTATGACAGCTGTATCCCCAGTTGTCACTGATTTTTTTTTAAGATTTTTTTTTATTTATTTATGCGTACAGGAACCAAGGTACAGACTGGAGGTACGGGGAGTTGGGTGGTGAGAGGATTGACCAGAGACAAAGTGGGGAACATAACTGGCAGATTGACTGGCACACACTGATGAGGGGAGCAGCGGGCAAGACAGGAGACATCTGCTGAGCCATGTGGGTCACCTCCCTGGTTAAGGATTGAACTCATGCTGCAGTGACTGTATATAGTGTCGCAGTACCGGGCTTTAACCTCTTGTGCCACCAGCACAGGCCCTGTTATTGATTTTAAGTGACAATAAAGTATTTATTCTACCCTTAAAAAGAACAAAACAACTTTGTTTTCTTAAGTGTCTCTGTGTGGCTGCAACTTGACTGAAGGTCACATCATAAAAGAATATGAACACACCCCAAGAAGGAACCTTAAGCCTGAAGCTCTTAAAACAGTCCCTATCTCTCTCTCTGTAGTCAGTCAGTGTGACTATCTTTTAGGAGATATAAGATATGTCTCCACTCATCACTCAGGCTTACACAGCTCTGGCTATTCCCCGGACAGCTGACAGGAGTTCTCATTTTATCAGTTAAATATGGGACTTTTTGTCAAGTTTAACATTTTCTGATTTTAGAATTCCCTTTGAAGGCTAAATATGTATGATGTGCATTGCTATTTTTATTTTGTTTGAACATAAACTTTAAGGCTGGTATAAAGGAAGCTGACAATACAACATGGTTTTATTATTCTTTATTCATCGTCTGTTTCATTGTGTATGTGGGGTGGCGGGGAAGCCATAAAGGATACATAAAATTGACTGAAGATTGAATATGAGGATATTTGTAGGGAGCATGTGGCTCTCTACCATATCTGACTTGGCACCTAGCCAGGAAATGATATAAACATTTTTCTATTCAGGCAGAGATGGAGTAACTTTATGATTTTACCATCTAGATTATTTTACCTTCACTGCTTAGCTGGCTACTTAATAACTCACACGGTTCTCATTGCCCAGCATTATTATGGAAAGCACCATTCAAGCCCTCTAATTAATGACCAGTCAGAACCTGGAGGAATATCTCTCTCCTCATCTATCAGAAATTACCACTGGCCCACCAGCCTTGCCTTCACAGAAATCTCATCCAGCAAGCCACCCCTCCACCAAGAATATACCTTCCTGCAGCAGTTTTGACTTTATCCTCATAACTAGCTTGCTTAAGCTATTTAAAGTGATAGAAACTATCATCTCCAACAACATTTCTTTCTCTTCTGCATCTTTTAGCTCCCAGACTGGCATCCAACCCCACCAAAGATGAACAGAAGGGAAGATGCTGGAGGCCACCTCTAATACTTGAAGCAGTGGAAAGAGGATGTTACCCAAGAAAGGGTCTGGGTAAAGTGCTCTGCAGATGAGTGCACAAGTCGTATTTGGGTTCCATCCCATGTGGGTGGCCACATTGACAGGTGGTGTCTGCTTTGTCACTGACTCTGTAAACCGTAAAAGCTCAGGAATACATGTACCCACACACTGATTCATATAAACAACCACCAAAGATTGCAAACACCTACAAAATTAAGGAAAAAGAAGAGTAGGAGTCCTATTGATTTCATAAAAAGCCAGAATTCTGGGAGGAATGGACAGCACCCTATTTCCAAGGTGAGAACAAAGTTTAAGGGAGACTCCCAGCCCCCCCAAAAAAAATAATGATGTGTCCTGGGCCCTCCTGGATGGCGCAATGAGTTAGGACACAGCACTGCAAGATAGTGCAGCTGCTTTAGTGCAAGTTCGATCCCTGGCCCCGGAGGTGACCCACAAGGCAAAGCAGAGACCTCCCCTGTCTTGCCAGCTGCTCCCCTCAGCAGTGTAATTTGCCAGTCTGCCTGTTCAGCTCCCCATTCTGTTTCTGGCGAATCCTCTCACAGCCCCTGAGCCTCTGGCCTAAACCCCAGTTCTTGTATGCATAAATAAATAAATCTTTAAAAAAATAACTGACGTGTCCTGGGGTTAGTAATAGTTTAGAAACTGCCCCATGTTGTGGCCAGAGAGACCAGGAGATGTGATTACAAAGATCAGCAATCTAGAGGAGTTAATGTAGAGAAACAGCTCACACAGACTTTGTCTGGTCACAAGCTATTGGGGAGCAGTGGAAAGATGGGCTCGAAGGCTGATTAGCCTGACGTAGCAACCTGTTCTAATCCTTGGACCATGCAATCTGCATGGCATAAATAACCACTCCTGAGTGTTAATCAAATAAAATCTGACCCTAAAGTTGTCATGGTCCGTAAGCCTTGGTTTCCTTTTCCTTCTAATTTAAATCCCACGGGTGTTTCATGGACTTTATCATAGAGGAGCTCTATGCCAGAAAGGGAAGGTGGGAGCAGGGAACAAAAGGTGAAGGGGCCCCAGTGGACTATGGTGAAGGATTATGGGTGCTGTGGTGGTGGGCATGGCACGGCAACTTGCATCTGAAGAGGTGTGAACTGATATATAAATCATACATGCCAAAAAGAGAAGTTAAGTCAAAGGGATAAAGTGTATTTAAATCAGTGGGCTACAGAAGTTTGCAAATGCAGTCATGAAGATCAGTGAGGTTGAACTAGGGTCTCAAAACCAAATCTGACAATGATGAGAAATAAACTTAAAAGGAATCTGTGGTATCATCTATTTATACCATAAATTCTGAAACCTTTTTTACGCCCAGACTTAGGAGGTTTCAATGGTTATTTATTCATACTAAAATATTTTCATATTGGTTCACCAACAGATGAGATTTCATAAGTATAGCCAACAAAAGAAATACAGCAAAAAATTTACACAGCCTTGGGAATTTGATCAGAATTCCATTTCTATGTCCCAGAATGGCTCAGCTGCCCTGTAAGTTTAACTTATTCAAGATACTGGGAGTCCTTCTTAGGCACTGTGGCAGGTGGTCTCCTATAGGATGTTTACAACGGAGAGGTTTTCAGTTGTGAAACAATTACTCCAGATGATCCAGGACTTTTTTAGATAAGAGATTGTTAGTTATGGCTGGTAATTTTCCTGTTTGAGAAACCGTGTTTGACAGTTTCAGATTATGTCAGTGCTCAACAAGCAGAGGGACCTGGTGAAGCTAAGTGTCTGTCATTCATACCAGACACATAGACAACATCCTCGTTTTGTGGTGTGAAATGAGGTGCTTTTTCTGTGGATAGGCCAAAATCCACCCACACGCCTGTTTGTTCACACGCTCTGGGTAGTAAGACAGGGAAGTGGGTATTCAGGAAATGACTTGTTTGCTGGTTCCTCTGTTTCCAATTGTTCTGTTTCTGGCTCCTCATGTGTTTGTTTACTCTTCAGTAATTGAGCAATAAAGTAGGGCTGTCCAAGCACAGAGAAACTATTCTCAGAAAACTTCATGCCTATTTTAAAATAGCGTCCATCTTTGGTGACGAAACATCTGATGTTTTAACACCAGGAGACTCCCTGGTGGCAAAAGGAGTTAAGTCTAGAGGGCTATCACTTCTGGGCCTGAGTTCAATCCCCACCTAAGGAACTAGCCCACATATGGCACAGCTGAGCTATCCTGACTTGCCCATTGCTCCTTTAGCAGTGTATTTCAGTAAATCCTCCTATTTTGCTCCCTACTCTGTCTCTGGTGAATCCTCTCACCCCGTAGACCTCTGGCCTACACCCCAGTTCTTCTATATATAAAGCATAGATAAAAGTATAATATATATACATATATATATTAGGCCAGTAAATAAGTAGCCATTGAGCCAAAAGAAGGTAAGCAACTTGCCCCAGCTCACACAATGGAAAGTAACAGAATTAGAATTTGAGCACTCTGGAGATCCCAGTGTGTTAATTATCAGGGTGCACTCAATGACATCATATTATCATATAATAGGCTGGACTCTTATTCAACCAGTACAACAATGTGGCCAGACTGGTTATCTAATCAACTACTGCTCTATTCTGAGAAATTTGGTGCCTGGGTGATATCAGCTGTTAATATGTTATTACTGTTGCTCCTTACTAAAGGTTTTAGTTGAAACAGGAAATGAATGAAATCTCCTGGGAAGTTTTCTTTTTGTTTGATTATTTATTTTTAAAGATTTATTTCTTTATGCATACAAGGCCAGAGGTGCTGGGTGGTAAGAGGATTCGCCAGACACAGAGTGGGGAACAGAACAGGCAGATTGAAATACACTGCTGAAGGGAGCAGCTGCTGAGATAGGAGAGGTCTGCTGTGCCATGTGAGTCACCTCCCTGGCCAGGGACCGAATTTATGCTGCAGTGGCTATGTATAACTTCACAGCACTGAGCTTTAACCCCTTTTGCCACCAGGGAGGGCCCTGGGAAGTGTGTTTATACAGAAAATACAGAACTTGAATACTGTGAAGGCAAAGGTGATTGTTTTTATTCACTTTGCTTTGTTTCCAATTCCTAGAAAATATTGGTTTTATTTAATCTATTAAAAGAATGAATGATAAGTGATACACTTGTAGAAGACCAACATTACCGGGGTGGACAGACTAAGAAAAACCTACGATGAAAACATAGAAGAAAGGATTCAACAATCAATATGCCAAGGATGCATAAAACTTCCAAGGATAACATAGTCAGACAAATGATGTTGCAAAGAGGAAAAGAAAGGTAAAGATAGAAATGAGCCTATTAGTGAGCTCAGGAAAGGTTTCCAAAGGCATTGAAAGACATGAGGTAGAATAATAAAATTTATAATTCCATGAAACTTGACTGGGAAGAAAATAACTCCAGAGGCCCTTCCCTGTAGCTCAACAGGTTAAAGTGTAGCACTATGAAGTTAGCCACAGCTCCTTCAATACAAGTTTGCTCTCCGGCCAGGAAGCTGACCCACATGGCACAGCAGACCTCTCCTGTCTTGCCCACTGCTCCCCTCAGCAGTGTACTTTGTCAATCTGCCTGTTCTGCT
>NW_004567135.1:14810925-14815381 GCF_000260355.1 Condylura cristata | reverse complement strand
GGGTCAGGAGAGGTCTGCCACGCCATGTGGTCACCTCCGGGGCAGGCGGGAATCGAACTCAAGAGGAAGCGGCTTTAAATTCTCAGTGCTGTGCTTTAACCCGCTGCGCCACCAGGGAGGGCCAGCATGTACATTTTAACAATAGTAGTTCCTCCAATCCAATCCAGATAAATTCATTTTCAATTTCATCAATGTCTTGTAGTTTTCAATGTACAGATTTGTTATCACCTTGGTTACGTTTATTCCTAAATATTTGTTGTTTTTTGATGTTCTAGTAAATAGGATTCTTTTCCTTACTTCTTTTAGTGTATAGACACACAAACAGAAAACTTTTACATAATTCTGGTGTTCACCATGTAGGACGTCACCCTTGCCTATTCTTAAAACATACACACCAAATCGTTCCATTCATCTCAAAGTCACAGGAAGCAGGAGTGAAGGAGCAAACGGAAATCATATCCTACTGCTGAAAGGATATGAGGTGGGAACATCTCATAATGGCAATTTTGAGGAGTAAGTATGAACAAATTAAGTGTTTTCTGATGTCTTCTTGAAATTGCAAAACAGGAAGGGAGACCCTGGAAAAAAAAAAACAGAAATTAGGATCTTTTTCTTAAGATTATTATTACCACTAACATTTAAAGACATCATAAGGAACCATTAAACTACTTTCTGATGAACACAAACACACACCTACAGCCTTCTATCCAGGCAACAAACCAATACAGAGAAAGATCTGCAGTTCTCAAGAAAGGATGAGTTATGCTAACAATAAAAACCATTGTAGAATTACAATGGGTTTGGCCATATCCTAGACCCACCTACCCATTCCCTTCTCCCATTTAACTCTCCAGAGATGGGTAAACTAGCTAAAGAACTGAACCTCCATGTATGTGGCAAAGAGAAGGTGAGGAGAATCCATGTCAAAAGATCAGGAGAGAGAGAAGACAGAAGAAAGATGCTGCTCTGCGGATCAGAATCTTTAGCCCTGAAAGTGACTTACTAGAAAAATGCAGCGGAGTTCCAGTGCATACAGATTCATAAGCTCATGTGGGAATATTGGACAGCGACCTTCATCCCCTGGTGGGTAGTTCACAAAATTCCTCCAGCAGTGGTGGTAGTCTAAGGAGCACACATGTTGGTTCATCAACAAACACAACAAAAAATGTAGTCTAAGAGGGCCCACCTTAAAAGCGTAACAGATAAAGAACCCTCTTGCCAAGTAGCTACTACAGCTGGAGAGATTCCCCCAGAATAAGTGGAAAAGCCAAAGCAGCTCATTTAAAGGTAGCTGGGCAGCCAGAATGGCGAGGGTGGAGAAAGAAGTCAGGTCTTTGATCTTGTCCTTGCTATGAACTTCACACCTGCTTCTCTTTTGATTCTTTTCAACTTTCACTTCTGACACTTGCAGTGGGGGAGAATTAATCTCCTGGCCCAGAAACAGACTACCAGCACATGTCTCAGAGCAACTTAAGATTCTTCCCTGCCTTTACCTGGGACTCTCATGACCTGAATGTGTACACCTCTGTTTCCGAGGTCCCTGAGTCCTTGCCGGTTCCATTCATCCAGGTGATAGTAAAGCCGGGCGACGTTTATAATTAGAGTCACATTAGGGTGTTGACTCAAAAATTCTCTAATAACCTGACAGCATTGGGAACACGGGCTCCAGGACAAGAACCAGATGATGGTGCAGCTGACTGTTGAACGAAGACTTCTTTCTGCAGTAAATTTTTCTATAAAACTGATTTCAACGTGTCTGTTGTTATTTTGGGTTGAATTTCGCCACAGTTTTTGGCTCCTACCCCACTGGACTTCATAGAGCAGACAGGTCTCTTTACGGAGTTGTGTGGGGTCAAAGAAAGCTGCAAATTCCCAGGGTTCAATTCTCCTCCTGAAATAGGAAAAGCATTCCTTGTTCTCATACCATCTTAGTTAGTGGGACATCAGAACCCACTTCATGCTCCCACTCCTGTCAGGAGTTCTAAAACCTGACACCCGTACAGTAGTAAGAAATCCTAACTATAGGAAGATATACAAATATGTAATGGAAAAAATAAGTAATGACATCTCAGAAAACTTGTTTTTCGTTTTCTCTTGTAGCCTCTAAGTTATCCGGGAGCCCATCTGAATGACCATCATTTCCTCACAAACAGTGACACGTTCTTGCCCAACTGTTGTGTGGTTGGTTTCTCCCGTACACACGGCCTGGGCTCCTGTTCACATACAAATGTGTCTTTTCTCTTTGAAGTTTTCTCATGATGTTCTCACCTTTCTTTTCACATTTCAGTTTTCTCTGGTGCGGAAACCTCAAATTGCCAACACGATTCTCTGTCAAGTCTGAGAAGAGAGCAATTTGGCCTTAAGACTCTTCCATATCAATTCTATATTTCATCTTGGGAGAAAGGCTCAGATTGTTGTCTAGTTTCTACACTTTCCCAGTCTCACATCTATGACTCAGGAAGCTCAGGTGTGTGTTGAGGACTGTTCTTTGAAATATGGAGTCATGAGCTGTAGCATCCTAGTATTCCCCACTCATCTCTAAGGTGCATTTGCTCCATAGGTGGGTTCCTCCACCCACCTTGAACCTGACAATGGCCTCCCTTTAATGGTGTGACTGGAAAATGGACATATAGTAAAAGCTATCAGTGAGACAGGTAACTTCTCTGGATCTTTGAATAATCACTATAAAAGTGTGATTTAAGAAGATAAGAGTATGAAAAAATGTTCAACATCACTCGTAATAAGGGAGATGCAAATTAAAACCACAATGAGATACCACCTCACCCCAGTGAGAATGGCACATCTTCAAACAACTAGCAACAACAAATGTTGGCGAGGATGTGGAGAAAAAGGAACTCTTGTGCACTGCTGGTGGGAATGCAAACTAGTACAACCACTATGAAAAACTGTTTGGAGGCTCCTCAAACTACTTAACATGGAGCTTCCCTACGACCCAGCAATCCCACTCCTAGGTATCTACCCAAAAGACACAAAGACACTGATTCAAAAAGATACCTGCACCCCCATGTTTATTGCTGCTTTATTTACAATTGGAAAAACATGGAAGCAGCCCAAATGCCCAAAAGTAGATGACTGGATTAGAAAGATGTGGTACATATATACAATGGAATATTACTCAGCAACCAAAAAAGAGAAACACATGTCTTTTGCAGCAACTTGGATGGAGCTGGAAAAGATCATGCTTAGTGAGATAAGCCAGAAAGAGAAAGAAAAATACCGGATGGTTTCACTCATAGCAGGAGTATAATGGACCAGGCGAGAAAATAACAAAAATAATGAACAACCATAGACCAGAGACATTCTGTGGGGGTGGAGTGGGGAATGGGACCAAAAACGGGGAGGGGGAAGGGAGGGAAATGCACGGGACTATGGTGGTGGCACAGGGGTGATTTGGTGATGGGAAACCTGTGGGGATAACAATTGAGATGAAAAAAAAATGTGCAAAATGATGTAAAAATAAACTTTTTAATAAAAAAAATACAACAACATCAAAAAAAAAGATGTGGTACATATATACAGTGGAATATTACTCAGCAACCAAAAAAAGTAACACATGTCTTGGAGCTGGAAAAGATCATGCTTAGTGAGATAAGCCAAAAAGAGAAAGAAAAATTTCAGATGGTTTCGTTCATAGCAGGAGTATAATGGACCAGGAAAGAAAATAAATGAGAATAATGAACAGCCACATACCAGACACATTTTGTGGGGTGGACTGGGGAATGGGATCAAAAATGGGGTGTGGGGAGGGAAGTGCACAAGATTATGGTGATGGCACACGGGTGACTCAGTGATGGGAAACCCATGGGGATTACAATTGAGATGAAAAAAAATGTACAAAATGATGTAAAAATAAACTATTATATTATAAAAATATAATAAAAAAAAAGATAAGAGGAGTAGTAAGATAATAATAGAACAAAGCTGAAGAGGACTTACTTAAAGAGAAACCAAAAACATAGGAGCAAAGTTAAAGAAGATAATAATCGTAGGGAGGGAATGATGTTGGGAGAAACAAAAAGAAAAAAAGAACGTAAGCATGAAGAAAAAAAAGAAAGAAAAAGTAAGGAAAGTAATTGGCTTATAATTCTAAAACATCACTTTATTTTTGGTTAAATTAAATGCACACTACAGTGAGATCATTCTTACCTCAAAGAAGCATCTCCAACTGAAGGACCTGTTGACCAGAGGTGAGTTGTTAAGTAATATCAAAATGAAAATGACCTGCTAACAAAAAATGTTCTATTCTCCTAAATCTGCAAACATTCCCAGAAAGATGGGGTTGGATTTTTTTCTCCTCAAATAATTCTATTGGACAAGTTCACTGCACTTAGAAAGCAAGTTTTTTTGTTTTGTTTTGGGGATTTTTAAAAAGATTTATGCATACAGAACTAGGGTACAGGCCAGAAGTGCAGGAATGCTGGGAGGATTCACCAGA
>NW_004567135.1:14807470-14810600 GCF_000260355.1 Condylura cristata | reverse complement strand
GGGGTACAGGCCAGAGGTGTGGTGGGTGAGAGGACTCGCCAGAGACAGAGGAGCAGAACAGGCAGATATACTGAAATGCACTGCTGAGGGGAGCAGTGGGCAGGGCAGGAGAGGTCTGCCGCGCCATGTGTGTCAGCCCTCCAGCCGGGAATCAAACTAGTGCTGCAGTGGCCTTGTAGACCTTCATAATGCTGTGCTTTAACCCATTGCACTACCAGGGAGGGCCCTAAAGATTTATTTATTAATGCATACAAGAACTGGGGTACTGGCTAGAGGTGTGGGAGGTGATAGGATTCACCAGAGACAGAGTGGGGAGCAAGGCAGGCAGATCTACTGACATACACAGCTGAGGGGAGCAGCAGGTGGGTCAGGAGAGGTCTGCTACATGGTTTGGATAGCTCCGTGGGGGGGGATGGAACTGGTGCTGCAGAGGCTGCAGATAGCTTCATAATGCTGCAGCTCAACAATTTGTGCCTCCAGGGAAGCCCTCAAAAGTGTTTTTTTTTTTTTGGGAAAAAAAAAAGAGTCACTTGATCTGAGAGATGCTTCCTCCAGAGCAGGAGGCATTTTACTGCAGGCTGTGTGCACAAGTGTGTGGATAAGTTGAGGGATTCTGAATATGCCATTGAGGCATAAAAATTATTTTGACTTGCATATGACCCAGCAGTCCCATTCCTAGGTATGTTCCCAAAAGACACAAAAACAGATTCAAAAAGATACCTGCACCCCCATGTTTACTGCTGCTTTATTTATAATAGGAAAGACATGGAATCAACACAAATGCCTAAAAGTAGATGACTGGATTAAAAAGATGTGGTACATATATGCAATGGAATATTACTCAGCAACCAAAAAGATAAACTCATGCTTTTTGCAGCAACATGGATGGGCTCATGGAAGCCCATCCACATGGAAAGAGCTCATGCTTAGTGAAATAAGTCATAAAGAAAAGGAAAAATACCAGATGGTTTCACTCATAGCAGGAGCATAAAGGATCGGGGTGGGAGGGTTGAATTATAATGAACAACTCTATAGCAGAGACAATATTTTATGGGGGTGGGGTGGGGAATGGGATAAAAAATGGAGGGGGGGAGTGCACTGGACTATGGAGATGGCACACAGGTGAGTTGGTGCTGGGAAGCCCGCAGGGATTACAACTGAGATGGGAAAAGGCACAAAATGGTATAAAAATAAACATTATAATTAAAAATAGTTATTTTGAACTGAAAATATTTTCAAACAGATGCTCTGTTTTCCCAAAAAGCAGACCCTCTGCAAACTCAAAAGAAGTCAGTTGTCATAAATTCCCTTCCCTGGAGAAACAGGAGAGAATGACTCTTACCACTCAGGACACCCACCAAACACAAGTTGTTACCGAACTGTTATAGCTCCCGTCTATATTCTAACAGGTTCACTTATCATTTTAAAATTCATTTATTTTCCCTAAGTTTCCTTTCTCCTTCCCCTTCTCTAGCATGAAGGCATTTTTTTATCCACCTATGCTTTTCTTCCTCTCTACTTCTCCTATTAAGAGGATATATAGGGGCCCTCCCTGATGGTGCAACAGGTTAATGCACAGCACTATGAAGCTATCCACCGCCACTGCAGCACGAGTTCAATCCCCAGTCCCAGAGCTGACCCACATGGCACTGCAGACCTCTCCTGACCCACCTGCTGCTCCTCTCAGCAGTGTACCTATAGATCTGCCTGTTCTGCTCCTCGTTCTGTCTCTGGTGAATCCTCTCA
The DNA here is from genome assembly GCF_000260355.1 of Condylura cristata. Classification (NCBI taxonomy): domain Eukaryota; kingdom Metazoa; phylum Chordata; class Mammalia; order Eulipotyphla; family Talpidae; genus Condylura; species Condylura cristata. The sequence goes on along the minus strand of NW_004567135.1, from coordinate 14,808,854 downwards.
CCATCCACACCCCTGGCCTTACCCCAGTCCTGTATGTACAAATAAATCATTCTTTTTTTAAATTATACAAATAATAAATTTTTAAAAGAGGGTATATATTTCACAAATTTTAACTGCTTTGAGTTATATTATTATAATTCTCTACCTCTTAGTGCTTCACAACTGTGAAAATTGGAACCTTGCTCCCTTTCTATTTCTTCCACTCTACTAAGGACCCTAATAAGAAAAAAGAAACCCCAAACTAAATGACAGTGCCACCTATTGGGAAAACTAAAAACAGCACATTTTTCTGGTCTAACTGATGTCCAGACTAAAACTCTCACCACAAAACACCTTTTAAAATTATAATAAAATGGATACAGAAAGAAATGATAAATCTTTAGAAATCAAACCTAGAGATGCAATATTGAGGGAACTCACAAAGACAGAAAATTTAACATAACAATCAGGAAAATACTTTTATGAAGTGCAAGAAAACAGAGGAAGGCAACTCAACAAACTCAGTAGAAAAGTATATGTTCCTGGCCAAGTATATGTTCCTTGCCAAAGAAATTCCAGGGTCTCCCTGGTGGCACAGGGGTTAAAGTCTCAGCACTCTGAGCTACTGCAACATGAGTTACATCCCTGGCCAGGGAGCTGACCCACGTGGCGCAGCAGACATTTCCTGTCTCACCAGCTGCTTCCCTCAGCAGTGTATTTCAGTCAATTCACCTGTTCTGCTCCCCTTTCTGCTCCCCCTTTGTCTCCACTCTTGTCTCTGGTGAATCCTCTTACCACCACTCTGTACCTCTGGCCTATACCCCAGGCCTACACCCCAGTTATTATATGCTTAAATAAACAAAAATAAATCTTTAAAAACATGGAGTTATTATTCACCCAGATGTAAAATCATGTGACAAATTTATAATAATCAAAACAGTAGACATTGGACTAAAAAAGACACAAAGACCACTGGAATAGAATTGAGAGCTCAGAAATAAATTCACAAATACACAATACAGATACAAATACACAATACAGAACAATATGTTCATATTGTATACAGTGGAGAAAGAAAAGTCCGTTCAACAAATGGTGCTGGGGAAACTGTAAGAGCCCATACACAAAAGAATGAAACCAAACAGCTAGTTATCCAATACTCAAAGTTCAATTCAAAATTGACTATTGTACCTCACTGGTGACACAGGGGTTAAAGTGCAGCATTATGGAGCTATCTGTAGCCACTGCATCACCAGTTTGATCCCTGGGGGCCATTGCATCTTGAACTTTATCCACAGCCAGGGAGGTGACGCACATGGCGCAGCAGACCTCTCCTGTCTCATCCCCTGCTCCCCTCAGCAGTGTATTTCAGTAGATCTGCCTGTTCTGCTCCCCACTCTGTCTC
>NW_004567135.1:14804044-14806568 GCF_000260355.1 Condylura cristata | reverse complement strand
GATCTGCCTGTTCTGCTCCCCAATCTGTCTCTGGTGAAGCCTCTCGCCGCCCCTGAGCTTCTGGCCTGTACCCCAGTTCTGTATGCACAAATAAATAAATCTTTAAAAAAAAAAAGATGTTGTGGTAAAGTACATAGTGGAGTATAACAAATAAATCCTGTCATTTGAGACAATGAGAATCAAGTTACAGGGATTATGCTAAGCAAATTAAAATACAGAGAGACAAATTCTGGGAGATTTTGCTCATTTGTAGAACATAAAGCCACAATGCAATCAATCAAAGAAAACAAAATAAAAATAACGGAGGGTACATGAAGGGAAGGAGTGGGTGGAGACAGTGGGTAGAAAGGGTTGAATGGATGTTGGTGGAAGGTTATCAGACCTTTGGTGGTGGCACAGAGTTGATTGTGCATTTGAAAAGCTGTGATTCTGTATCACTAATACAAAATAGCTTTATGTGTATTATAAACCAATGTTACCAAAATTTTTAAAAATGAAATAAATGGATTTGCTTTCTTCTCTAGCCTGAACAATTTACTCATCATATTCAGACCCCACTCTGGAAATTCCCTCAAGCCCTCTGTCAATCAATCAGGAATCACCTTCTCTTTGCATTCCAGCATTCCAACTTCTACCCTCCTTTTGGTATTTAACACAATTCCTACCTCACCTGAAAACCATTTTCTTCCACAGTCTGAAATGTTTCCCCTCTTTTAACTGCACTTTATATTATCAAATGACTTGTCTTGTGCTATTATCCACCTGTGGCTATTTTAAGCCATTATTTTAAAACCTTGCGCCATCAGGGAGGGCTAAGCCATTGTTTTAATAACTGTTTACTTAATTTTTTATTATATTATAGTAGGAAAAACATTGATTTAATGTCATTTGATATAAATTCTTTGTGGCCAACGAGTAGCTGTAGTAATGTAGAAGTGGAAGGAGTAGTAGTAATGTCATTTAAGAATAATAATAGGAAATTTGAGAAATGTTCCAGGACATAGGCACAAACAGGAGACACACACACACACACTTTATGTACTTTTCAAAAAATGGAGTTTGCCAGACACCCGCAGCTCACTTTACCTGTGTCAGAAGTCATGGCGCCTCATCGGACTTTCTCCCGTGCTGCTGTGTACACTTCCCAGATATGTGCATGAACATTGCTAACTCATGTGTGACCTCTGCCATTTGGGTGGAGGATGACTCATTCCTGAGTTAGTGGGCATCTAGACTCTACAGACAGGTAGGAAATTAAGAGGAATGTGGGTGTAGGGGTTAGACCATTGGGTTGATAAAGAAAGTTTATGGTATAATTAACATAAAGCCCACAGAGCACATCATGGGATATTCTAATTTTAAGCTTCTTCCCTAATAACATCTGAATTTAATAAAGTTTCTCTGTCCTTAACATTGAGGCTAAAAAGAGACTGATTCATCATTCTTTATTGCAGAGAGGTGAAAGAAAAGAGAATTTGTGCATTTTGTATTTGGAAGCTTTCAGCATTAGCTGCTGAAGACATAGTGACAGTGTGTCGAGTTATTAGTCTCTCCCTTTATAACTTCCTCTTATTTTGCTCTTTGCCCCCTATCCTGCTGGAAGAGGAGGGACCCTGCTAGGTGGAAATCAGGACTTTGACTTCTGAGTCATGTGGTTACTGCATAAGTTATTGGTGATCCCTCTTCCTTCTAGAAGCAAAATAAGTGTGTTGCCAAAGACACTAACTTTTTTTATTCTCCCTAAAAAAATGAATGTTGTACTCCCTATTGCCATTTCCCCCACTTTCTGAGCTCTGCATCAAGCTCCTCTGAGTTTCAGTACACCCCAGAATTTACAACACCTCAAGACCTAAGCCCTGTTCAACCACAGGTGCCACCTGCCTCCCACCAGTGGAGAGGACTGGCTGTTGGGTTGTATACTGAGTTTAGGCCCCAAGATAACATCACTAGCCTCTGCCCAAGAGCAGGCCTCTGGCTAACCAGCCTCAATGAGAGGAGGGTCCTCAAGCAAGGTGAGGTGACCCTGGTTAGTGGGATCTCACTGAGGGACTCCATTGCAGCCAATCCATGCTCTATGGTTAGAGATCTAGGAACCTTGTTAAACATTCCATAGGGCTTTAACTATCTGTCAATATGGAACACATATACATTTTCCTAACTCCTTCAATTTATTTCAGTGTACTACTTTCTAGTACCTGCGGATGATATTCAAACAGGAAGAGTGTGGGAAAGGAACAGGAATCAAGGACAAAAATTTCGCTGTTTCCATAGGCTGGTAAACAAGAGGTTGAAAACCTGATGACTCAGGGCCTGGACACCTGTTGCCAAAAATTTTCTTGGATTTTTTTAAGATTTATTTATTTATGCATACAAGAACTGGGTTACAGACCAGACTTGTAGGGGTGAGAGGATTTACCAGTGACTGAATTGGGAACAGAACAAGCAGGTTGACTGAAATACACTGCTGAGGAGAGCAGCAGGTGGGCAAGGAGAGGTCTGCCACGCCATGTGGGTCAGCTCCCTG
>NW_004567135.1:14790514-14800344 GCF_000260355.1 Condylura cristata | reverse complement strand
TGGGTGAGTCAGGAGAGGTCTGGCGATGCCATGTGGAACACCTCCCTGGGCAGGGATCGAAATGGTGAAGTGACTGTGTCTAGCTTCATAGTGCTGTGCCTTAACCTGTTGCACAACCAGGGAGGGCCCAATAGCTTTTTTGTTTTAAGATCCATCTACTTATGCATACAAGAACTGGGAGACAAGCCAGAGCTGAGGGGGATGGGTGAGAGGATTCACCAGACACAAAGTGGGGAGCAGAACAGGTGGATCTACTGAAACACACTACTGAGAGAGGTAGCAGGTGGGATAGGAGAGGTCTGCTGTGCCATGTGGGTCACCTCCCTGGCTGGGGATGGAACGTGTGCTGCAGTGGCTTCAGAGAGCTTCACAGTGCTGCACTTCAACCCTTTGTGCCACCAGAGAGACCCTGACTATAGATTCTTGTTGGCAATTTGAGGGTGCACACTAAAGAAAACCTAGTCAGAGGAAATGAATGATGGGGACACAGCACCTCTAGGTGTGAGATAAAAAGGTGAGCTCGTGAGCAACCTTGTAGGAGAAAGAAAGAAGACTGATACATGAACAGGAGCCCAGGCCATGTGTACGGGGGGAACCACACACAGCAATGGGGCAAGATCTCATCAGTGTTTGTGATGGTCTTTCAAAGGGGCTCCTGGATAACTTACAGGTTAAAAGAGAAAAAGAAAAAAGTTTTCTGAGCTGTCATAGCTTATTTTTTTCCAGTACCTATTTGTAAATCTCCCTTTAATTAGGGTTTGTCAACTTCTGTAGGGATGTCAAGTTATAGAACTCCTGACAGGAGTGGGAGTATGAAGTTGAGTTCTGATGTCCCACTAAGATGGCATGAAAACAAGGAGTGTTCTTTCTATTTCAGGAGGAGAATTGAACCCTGGGAATTTGCAGCCTTCTTTGACCCCACACAACTCCGCAAAGAGACCTGTCTGCTCTATGAAATCCACTGGAGAAGGAGCCCAAAGATCTGGCGACACTTAGTCAACAACACCACAAAACACGCTGAAGTCAATTTTACAGAAAAGTTTACTGCAGATTTTCATTTAACTATTTACTGCACCATCGTCTGGTTCTTGTCCTGGAGCCCATGTTCCCAGTGCTGTCAAGTTATTAGAGAATTTTTGAGTCAACACCCTAATGTGACTCTAATCATAAACGTCGCCCGGCTTTACCATCACCTGGATGAAGGGAACCGGCAAGGACTCAGGGACCTCAGAAATAGAGGTGTACTCATCCAGGTCATGAGAGTCCCAGGTAAAAGCAGGGAAGAATCTTTTTTTTGACATTTATTTATTTATGCATACAGGAATTGGGGTACAGGCCAGCAATGTGGGAGGTGAAAGGATTCACCAGAGACAGAGTGGGGAATGGAACAGGAAGATTGACTGAAATACAGTGCTAAGGGGAGCAGTGAGCAGGTCAGGAGAGGTCTGCTATGCCATATGGGGTCATGCTCCCTGGCTGGGGCTCGAACTTGTGATAAGGTGGCTTCAGATAGCTTCATCATGCTGTACTTTAACGCATTGCACCACAGTGAAGAATCTTAAGTTGCTCTGAGACATGTGCTGGTAGTTTGTTTCTGGGCCAGGAGAGTGATTCTCCCCCACTGTCAGAAGTGAAAACTGAAAAGAATCAAGAGAGAGAAGCCGGTGTGAAATTCATAGCAAGGACAAGATCAAAGTTCTGACTCCTTTCTCCACCCTCACTGTTCTGGCCACCCAGCTATCTTTATTTATTTTTTCAACCGGAAATTTTTTTAAAGATTTATTTATTTATGCATACAGAGCTGCAGGGGCAGTGCAAGGATTCACCAGAGACAGAATGAGGAGCAAAACAGGCAAATTAACGAAGCACACTGCTGAGAGGAGCAGTGGGGGGGTCAGGAGAGGTCTGCTGCGCCGTGTGGGTCAGCTCCAGACTGGGCATTGAACTCTCACTGAGCGGCTGTGCTACTTTGCAGTGCTGCATCCTTACCCATTTCCCCACCAGGGAGGCCTCCAGCTCTCTGTAAATGAGCTAGTATGGCTTTTCCTATTGTTCCAGGGGAGTCTCTCCAGCTGTAGCAGCTAATTGGCAAGAGGGTTCTTTATCTGACGCATTTTTTACAAAATATTTATTTATTTATGCATACATAACTGGGATACAAGGCCAGAGGTGCAGAGCCAGTGAGAGGAATTCACCAGACAGAGTGGGGAGCAGAATAGGCAGATTGACGAAGTACACTGCTGAGGGGGGCAGCGGGTGAGTCAGGAGAGGTCTGGGCCATATGGGTCACCTCTGGGGCGGGGGATCGAACTTGCACTGAAGTGGCTGTGGCCAGCTTCACAGTACTGTGCTTTAACGCACTGCACCACCAGGGAGGGCCCTCTCTGATACATTGTTAACGTGGACCCTCTTTGCCTACAATTTTGTTGTGTTTGTTGATGTGTGCTCCTTAGACTATCACCACTGCTGGAGGAATTTTGTGAACCACCCATCAGGGAATGAAGGTTGCTGTCCAATATTCCCACCTGGGTTTATGAATCTGTATGCACTAGAACTCCGCTGCATTTTTCTAGTAAGTCACTTTCAAGGCTAAAGATTCTGATCCACAGAGCATCATCCTTCTTCTGTCTTCTCTCTCTCCTGAACTTTTGACATAGACTCTCCTTACCTCCTCTTTACCACATACGTGGAATTTCAGTTCTTTAGCTAGCTTACCCATCTCTGGAAATGTGGAAACAAAACCACCTTTTTGTGGGAGTTAAATAGGAGAAGGGAATGGGTAGGTGGGTCTAGGATATGGCCAAACCCATTGTAATTCTACAGTGGTTTTTATTGTTAGCATAACTCATCCTTTCTTGAGAACTGCTGATCTTTCTCTGTATTGCTTTATGTCCTGGACTGAAGGCTGTAGGTGTGTATTTATGTTGAATGGTTCCTTATGATGTCTTTAAATGTTAGTGGTAATAATAATATTAAGAAAAAGATCCTAATTTCTGTTTTTAATTTCAGGATCTCCCTTCCTGTTTCAAGATTTCAAGAGTACATCAAAAGTCAATTAATTTGTTCACACTTACTCCTCAAAATTGCCATTATAAGATGTTTCCACCACATATCCTTTTAGCTGTAGGATATGATTTCCATTTACTCCTTTACTGCAACTTCCTGTGACTTCAATGGAACGATTTGGTGTGTATGCATCCTGAACAGGAAACGATGATACTCTACATGGTGAACACAAGAAGAAAGTAGAAGTTTTCTGTTTGTGTGTCTATACACTGAAAATGGATTATCTAAAAAGGAACTAAGAGGAAATCTATGTATTAGAGCATCAAAAAACATAAGTAAAATACTTAGGAATAAATTTAGCCAAGGTGATAACAAATCTGTACATTGAAAACTATAAGACATTGATGAAATTGAAGACACAAATAAGTTGAAAGATTCCCATGGATTGAAAGCACTACTATTGTTAAAATGTGCATGCTACCCAAAGCCATCTAAGAATTCAGTGCAACCACTATCAAGATTCTATTTTCTATTTTACAGATTGGATAAATCAATATTCACATCATAAAGACTGGTACCAATCCCTTATCAATAAGAAAAGGGTTTTGTTCCCTTTGCAATTTAATTATTGCTTGTTTTACCATTCAGTTGTAGAAGTTCATTATATATTTTGAATACTTGTTCTTTATTAGATATATGGTTTGCGAATATATTCCCCCAGTCTATATTTTGCCATTTCATTTTGTTGACCATTTCTTTTTCGTGCATAGAAGCTTTCAGTTTACAGCTGCACCACTTGTTTATTTTGATTCAATGCTTGGGCTTTTGCTGGCACATCCATAAATCACTGCAAACACTAATGTCAAGAGCCGTCCCTATTTTTTTTAAGATTTACCTATTCAAGCACATAAGAGCTAGGGTGCAGGCCAGAGGTGCAGGGCGCTGAGAGGATTCATCAGAGACAGAGTGGGGAGCAAAACAGGTGGATTGACTGAAATGCACTGCTGTGGAGAGCAGCAGGCTAGCAAAAGAGGCCTGCAGTGCCGTGTGGGTTGTTCCCTGGCGGGGGATCCATCTCATACTGCAGTGGCTGCGGATAGCTTCATAGTGCTGATACTCAACACTTCATACCACCAAGGAAGATTCATCCCTCTTTTTTAAAAGAGTGTTATGGACTCAAATTATTTATTTAGGTATTCATTCCATTTGAATTAATTTTTGTGGGTGGTATTAAGATTACTTCATCTATAAAACTTTGATTATTGTTGTTTAAGAAAACAGAAAAGATTATGTTGACATATGGCTTTAGAAAAAGGAAAATTAAATGTCAGAAACTTCTGTTTCCAAGTACTATATTTCTAAGTATTATATTTCTGTGGTGATATAACAAATTACCCCAGATCCTAGTGGCTTTGTCAAGAAACAACTATCATCTCACAATATTGACCAAGAATTTGGAAGTGATTTTATGTATGAGTAACTTTATGTGAATGTGGAGACTTTTGGATAGTCAGAGGTAATTCAAAGCTGTTGTCTGGTTACCTGGGGAATAAACCTTGTGATTAGACATCTGTATCTTTTAGAAATACCCCACCATTATCTCCGCTAAAAGGGAAGGAGTTAGAGGTTAGCCCAGGATGGATGCAAATGAATTAACCAATCCCCTTACGTAAAGAGGCCTCCATAAAAATCCAAAAGGAGGAATTCAGAGACATTCTGAATTGTGAGCAATAAGGCATCACAGTGTGGCAAGGGTGATGCTCTCCTGACCCCAAAAGATTGAAGCTTCTAGGATCCTACCAAACCTTACCCTATGTTTTCTCCATCTGAGTATTTATTCATATCCTTCATTATCTTTTGTAATAAACTGGTAATCTAGCAGGTAAAGTATGTTCTTGAGTTGTGTGTGCTTCTATAGGAAATAAATTGAATGCCAAGGGGCAGATCTGGGAATCTTGGATTTATAAACAGGTGGTGCAAAGAACAGGTAGCAATCTAGACTTAGACTGATATCAGAAATGATGTGTTTATTCTAAGAGATTATGGCAAAACTTAATTGAACTGTAAGACACTCAGCTGCTGCGTGCAGAAAACCAGAGTCTTGCTTGGTGAGAGAAGCTCCACACATCTGGTCTCTGAAGTGTTGTCTGAGATGATGGAATTTTTTTAACATCTTAAACATTTTTACATGTGCAGTTCAGTAGTGCTAAGTGTCTTCATTCTGTTGGGAAAGAGCCCTACAGAATGTTTTATGTTGGAAAATTAGATAACAAGCTCTCAAGGACCAACTTTTCCTCCTTCCCCAACTCCTGTGATCACCTTTCTACTTCCTGCCTACATGAACTTAAGTGCTTTAGATAATTCATCATAAAAATCATACAGTCTTTGAAACACATGTCTTTTGCAGCAACATGGTTGGAGCTGGAAAAGATCATGCTTAGTGAAATAAGCCAGAAAGAAAAGGAAAAATACCAGATGGTTTCTCTCATAGCAGGAATATAACAGAACAGGCGAGAAAATAATAATGATGAACAGTCATATATCAGAGACATTTTGTGGGGGTGGAGTGGGGAATGGGATCAAAAACAGTGGGGGGAGGGAAATGCACCAGACTATGGTGATGGCACATGGGTGATTTGGTGATGGGAAACTCAAGGGGATTGCAACTGAGATGGAAAAAGGCACAAAATGATGTAAAAATAAACTATTATAATTTTTTTTTAAAAATCATACAGTATTTGTCTTTTGCGACTGACTTACTTCTAGCATAATGCCTAAAGGTTAATTCAAATTGTCGCATGTGACAAGATTTCCTATCTAAGGGTAAATGCCATGTCATCCTTGACAGTGAATCTAGCCAATTGTACTTATTCTTTAGTGAAAGGTTGGGCACAGGACACAAGGAGCTAGCGAGGCCAGTAAAACCAAAAGTAGGCTTATTTCTATGCTCCCAGGTGAATGGCACTGACCCAGAGAGAGCTGAGATCAGAGAAGTCGCGCTGAGATAGGGGTCAGAGGGGTTTCTGTAGGCCTAGGTAGGGGAAGAAACAAATGGCCAGGGTAACCCGTGTGACAAACAAGTCACGAGGTTGTCACTCCTGAATATCTGCTTTGTGGGAGCAACGGCCTCTTCCGTGTGCCTATGTCTGGCTGGTGCCTGATCCTTACATTTTGCTGGATTGTTTTCATCTTTTTATGTGATGGGTTGTTGTTTTATGATATTTTTATATGAGGTATAAGAATTCACCAGAGAATAAGTGAAGAACAGAACAGAACAGGTAGATTTGTTAAAACACACTGTAGGGGCCCTCCCTGGTGGCGCAGTGGGTTAAAGCACAGCACTGAGAAGCTAAAGCCACGTCAGCATGAGTTCGATCCCAGCCTGCCCCGGAGGTGACCACATGGCGTGGCAGACCTCTCCTGACCCGCCGGCTGCTCCCCTCAGCAGTGTACTTCGTCGATCTGCCTGTTTTGTTCCCCACTCTGTCTCTGGTGAAGCTTCTCACTGCCCCTGAGCCTCTGGCCTCTGGCCCAGTTCTGTATGCACAAATAAATAAATCTTTAAAAAAAAAAAAAAAACACTTTAGGGTCCTCCCTGGTGACACACTGGGTTAAAGCAAAGCCCTACAAAGCTGTCCGTGGCTGCATGAGTTCAATCCTCCAGCCAGGTAGCTGACCCACATGGCATGACAGATCGCTTCTGTCCCACCCAGAGCTCCCCTCAGCTGTATATTTCTAACAGTTGGCCTGTTCTGTTCCCAACTCTGTCTCTGGTGAATACTCTCATACACACACCTCTGACCTGTACACCAGTTCTTGTATTCATAAATAAATAACTCTTTAAAACACACACACACTATAAGTAAAACAGTGGGCAAGACCCAGAATCGGCCTCATACAGAGTTAGAGTCCTGAGGCTCCAGTTATACTCCAGGCCTCATTGAAGGGCTGGGGTGACCATCTTGGGTGTGACTTGGCTGATGATCTGAATTAGCACAGTGATCATCCGCTCTTGGGATCATCAGCTTAATGCCCAGATCCCTGCGGCAGCCCCAGCCACTCCCTTTACCAGCCTCCTAATCTTGTCTGCTGGGCAAGGAGTAGGGACTTAATTTTTTTCCTTTTTAAATATTTATTTATTTATGCGTACAAGAACTGGGGTACAGGCCAGAGAGGTGGAGGGCGGTGAGAGGATTCACCAGAGAGAATGGGGAACAGAACGGGCTGACTGAAATTCACTGCTGAAGAGCAGTGGGCCGGTCAGGAGAATCTGTTGCACATGTCAGCCACCTCCCAGGCAAAGGAATCAACCTGTGCTGCAGTGGCTGCAGATAATTTCAGAGTAGAAACTTAACCCTGTGGGCTACCAGGGACGCCTGGGCTTAGTTTACAAATTTAGTAATGATACCACAACATGTAATGATACCAAACTCACCTGGGAAACTCTCTATGAATAGTGCTACAGACATAGGAATACAAATAAATTGTTTAATCCCACCCCTCCGTTCAATTCCTTAGCATACATATCCAGAAGTGGAACTGATGGAGATGAATAGAAAAACTGGAAAGGACGCAACAAGGTCAGAAACCTATCTCATACAAGGAGATGGGGGTAGAAGGGATTAACATAGTCATTAATCCAGCTATAAAAACTACCAGATGGCTGTAGGGAGTATCAAAAGCTAGGACCTGAAGGTGAAGATTTGGGGATTAAGGAACAAGCCATCACCCGAGTCCCTCCCTACCTAAAGAAGACAATGAAAGCCAGCACTGCCCCCTCAGAGGAACCACAGTCCTCTGCCCACCTGTGACTATGCAGGTGCTTCTTTTCACCCACTTGCTCCCTTCACAGGGCAACAGCCTTCTGCCTGCCCATCACCTGTGCCTGCCCAGACTTCTCCTCACTGACCCCTGTCCCCCATCCCCTGAATTAGACGGGCAGCTCTCAAGGTGGCCAGCCTAAAGCCATGCAAGCCTCTCTCAGCAAACCTGTCCCTTTCGGGGCAGCTCTTCCTGTCCACTTGTACCGATACAAGTGTCCTTCTCTTTTCTGTCCCTTTTCTAATAAACCTGCTTTTTAAATATAACTGATGTCTCTGTCTCGTGGAAAAAATCAACTGGGAAACTCCCTGTGTGCTGCTGAAAGGGGAGCTCTGGGGAAACCTTTCCCAGAAGGAACCCAATGACCCCACACTCCAAACTCATCTCCAAAAACTACATCAGAACTTCTTAAATTCTACATAAGATTTGAGGAATCTCCAAACTCATTTTTTCACAGCTTCACCATTGTTGGGATCCAGAATAAGAAAATCCAGAGGCAGAAAATAGATACGTGATCGCCATAGGGACCAGGGGAAATAGATGGTGTGAGAAAAGAGCATCTTAAAGCGATGTGATTATTGCAAAAGAATTCACCTATACCAACCAACACAGAGACATAAACAGACAAAAAAAAATGAGGGGACATGATTTTATAGGAAAAGTTTTTTTAATTACATGGAGCAGCTGAAATATTATGTGTACTATTTCTGGATAAGTCTATATGTTTTATCAGAATCTCAGGATGCTTGATCCTCCAAGATGTAAGATTTTTCTGTGTTTTAATGGATCTGCTTTCCTTGTTTTAATCAGCAGAGGGCAGAAATACCATTAGAGAGTAACCCCTTATCAGTTTCAGATTGAATTGTAAATTCAAGTCCTAGATTTCTGCCATCTGTTTCCTGCTCTTTTTCTAGTTTGTATCTAGGTTGAAATTTTCCTGCCACAAGCCTTTATCTGGTAAAATCCTACATCGGTACCCATATCAAAAGCAGCTCTTTGTCTTTCGTTGAGATGGATTCATTTTTTTGTTTTCAGTTTCTATTTCCATTTAATACCTGTGGTGTTAACATAGTTTTCCTTGCCAAATAGCTATTGCCTCAATTGCTATTGTTCCAGGAGGCTCTGGGCAATTCCTCCATCAATCACAATAAAAATTCATCTTTGCTTTAAGATGATTATAAGGTGCTGCCCATGGAGCCCACAGGAGCAGACTTAGAGGAGAGAGGTTTATTGAGGGCAGTTGCTGGGCGGGACAGGAAGCAAGGAAACTGCACCCAAGGGAGCAGAGGGTGAAAATTTATACCAAAGGGCAGTGGGGGAGGAAGGGTCACAGCTCTGAACAGCTGAGGTGGAATGTACAGATGAGGAAGTCAAGGCCCAGGAGCCCCTCAACCGGCACAAACAGGAATGTGGGTGGGGTCCTTGTGTTGATATTTGCCTCCTCCTAGATGCTATCAGCAGGCCACAAGGTCAGGGCGCCCTTCTGACCCCCGCCCTGCCCTGTCCTGCCTTGCCAGACCGGCCTAACAATGACAATATAGGTCTTCCACTGAAACAGTCATCCAAGTTTCCCTAAGATCTTGTGCATCTTTCTCAGAAAGATAAATTTACATTATTGCCATATGGCATAAGTAATGGTTAAAAAGTTTGCGATAAATTTTGGTCCAAATGGACCTCCTTAGTGGTGCAGGGTTCAAGTCTCGGCACTAGTCAAGCCAACACCAGCCACTACAGCATGAGCTGGATCCCCAGTCAGGAAGCTGACCCACAGGGTGCAGCACACCACTCCTGTCTTGCCCGCTGCTGCCCTCAGCAGTGGATTTCAGTAGATCTCTGCAGAACAGGCTGATCTCTGGTGAATCCTCTCACTGTTCTCTCTCCGCCATACTTTGGCCTACATGCCAGTTCTTGTATACATAAATAAATAAAAATAAATCTTTTTTAAAAATTAATTTTGGCCCTCCCTGGTGGCACAGCGGGTTAAAGCACAGCACTAAGAAGCT
>NW_004567135.1:14787554-14789574 GCF_000260355.1 Condylura cristata | reverse complement strand
TTGTCTTCTTGCGGCGGATGACAGAACTCACTTAGAGCAGGCAGGTTTAGGGCTTCAGGGGTATCCCTCTCACCCTGTCCTGTAACATAACCACCTACCATCATTTCTGCCCAAAAAAAGTTGATAAAAGTAAAAGACCCTTGTTCTTTCCTAGTATAAATCACAATGCAACTCTTGGTATTTTTCTATATTAATTTATATATATATTTTTTTTTTTTAAAGTAACAACAATTAGTATATGAGATCTGCCATGGAAAGCTGACTACTAGGAAAATCTGTAATGTGTTTAATTTAAATCTCAGCTTCTTTATGTATGAAACTAAGTAACAATGCCTACCTCAAAAGACAGTGAAATGATGTTGATGAGTAACACATAGAACAGAATAAGCCTCACGTTGGTGTCAGTTTTCCTCTGTATAGTCCAGTGTGTTATAAAGTACATAATGCGTATGCATGCGGATAATCAAGGTTATCATTAATCATGATGGATTTTTCCATCATGAAGATAAACTATAAGCATAAATAGATTATTTCAGACCCAACAGTTTATACAAAGACAGATAGTTTTATTAGATTTACTTTAAAAACACCCTGTGCCTATTTTTGACAGCTACCCACAGCCGCATTCATCCACCACCATGTTTTCATAATGTCGTAGAATGACGTTGTCATCATTGTCCTGATAAAGCATGGAAATGGGGGACAGCCTGGTGGGGATACAGACGGCCTGGGGGATGTCCGGGTCCACGGCATGCATCAGTGCTTGCATGAAAGCGTAATTGGAGCTGTTGAGGGAGGTGGTCAGTGAGAAAGGACAGTTTCCGTGACAGTAATTTGCCATGAAGCCCTTGGGGGCGATGATCCACTTGTCCCAGCCCAGGTCCTGGAAGTTGATGAACAGCTGGTGACGATGGCAGAGATTCTTACAGGAAGCCTGAGGGGCAGGGAGAGCTGCTCTCTTTTTTCGTAGAGCAGGGTGACACTGCTCAGGGTTTAGGGTCACTACCAGCAAGGAAGCACTCAGGGAAGCTCTCAGTCTAGAACAGGTGACCTCATGCTGAAAATTCCACTGTGAGTCTCCGCTTCCTTTAACCAGTATCTCGAGGAACAAACCTAAGTTCTTCAGGGAGCTGTTCTTGCGATCCTTTAGCACACTCAGCAGGTTGAAGTGAAGAGTGCCTTGAGGCCATGGCACGGACTGCAAGATTAACACTCTACCTGACCTCGGGGTGGATGGGCCCCACACATGAGGATCCCCAACCAGGCACAGCGCCAACTCCAACTCAGGGTGCAGGTTGTAGTAAGTGTTGGGCCCCAAGTCCAGGCCCAGCCGGGCCACTGTTAGCTGTTCCTTCTCTTGGATGGCAGACAGGTTAAAATAAAGGAGCTTCTGCAGGCACGAGACTTGGGAAGATTTCGAGTATAAGAAGAAACCTAGATGGGAACAGACACATGTGAGGGGCACTGTAACATACTTTACTTTTCTATCTACCTGTATGATTGAAATACCCAATGTAAGGTGGATAGCCACGCACACAGAACAAAAGCAGCAAATTATCATTTACACACAAACCCTAGCATTTGGGACCATTTGTTTCTCTCATTCTTCATTCAAGGCCAAAGACCCTGATCTTACACCTGCAGCTGCAGAGCTGTCCTGCACAGACTTTGGAAGTTTCCTAAATCTAGGAAAAAATACTTATTTTCACTAAATTCTTCAATGAAATAGGGCATCTCTTTTCATCATGAATATCAGCAACAAATTCCACTGTTATCTGGGCCTATGCCAATACAAATCATAGGTATGTTCATATGTTAGATCATGAAAAAAATCCTAAAACAGCACTTATGCTCACACTACTTTGAAATTAGAGTTCTAGATCCTTTGCCAGATTTTATTTGTTGCTTTAATAAGACATCAGCTATGTTACTATACATAAATGTTTTTAAATATGTGCCGTGCCCGCACGCCAGGGATAGAGTCTGCGCAGGGGGACATAGAGGTTGAAGAGTCAGCACA
>NW_004567135.1:14778218-14786139 GCF_000260355.1 Condylura cristata | reverse complement strand
ACACACACACACACACACACACACACAGGATGTCCATACCCATCTATAGGCATCTGTTACTGTTACTGCTTGTCCACACAATGGAGTATCACACAACCATTAAAACAAGGGTAAGATGACTGCTTATTCTGACTTGTCGAAAATGTACCTAATATTAGAACAATATCAAGGACAATATATTCCCATTTATAAATAACTATTACAAGTTTATATTATGTATACTAAAGGAGAAAAACATGGAAGAGTATACAACTCTTAGTGGTTTCCTTTAGGGGGAGCATTAGGGTGGGAAAATGCTAAGATTAAGCCCCTTCTCTGTATCAGTTGAGAGGATTATTAATGCCAAAAAAATCTGCTCTGTTCATGGCAGAGAGATAAATAAGGGCACAACCTCCAAACTGTATCCTCAGCTATTTTCTACTTCCTCCATGTAAAACCCTTTGATTTAGCTCTTTTAGTCTTTTAGTCTCCCACCAGGAATTCTCCCTGAAACTTCACCTGCAACCCATCACTACCACAGAGCCTGGAGCCCATAGTACTCAGACTATGTGTGAAAGTGACTAGTATTTCTGTCTCCCTTCCATAATTCTTACAGCACAGATTTATCTACCAACTCTACATTCGCATATACAGTTCCCAGGAGAGTGGGTATTCAATCAAGGCACCTTGGACAAATAAGCATTCAAATCTTATCTCCATAAAACTAACTAACCGGGGCTCTCCAACTCCACCTATGAACCACCTGGGAGGCTGAATAGAAATGCAGATTGAACTCCCATCTCTAATTCTGAATAAGAATAGGATGGGAGAGTGACTTGAAGGAACTGCACTGCGGAATCTACTTCTAACCGGTGCCTAGGTCGTTCTGGTGGGTGGTCAATTTGGCAAATACCGAATGGCACTCAGTCAGATGATAAGAAAGGCAGAAATCATGGATGACTATTCACAAATCAAGAATAACATCTCTGCCCCAAAGTAGTGAGGAGGTATAGAGAAACAAAGCAGATTTATCAACCCAACTCAACATTTTTGTCCCTCACTTGCCATATCTTTGCCCCTTGCTTCCAATGGCTTTTAGACATGGGTGACTGAACCCTAATTTCACCCTCAATGCTTTCACCTAAATTGTAAGCACAAAATTGTTGATTCAGAAGGGATCTATTTGGAATCCTGACTTTGTTCAAGCACTATCTATCGGATCTTGAATAGGTTACAGGTCATCTTCTGTCGGCACTTTAATTTCCACAGGTTAAAAAGTTGATCTGAGCATGTGTCTGCCTCAGTATTTGTGGTTAGGATTAAATAAGGATTAAATGAGATAAAATATGTAAAAGATCAGCACAAGGTCTCCTAGGAACCCCGCAGTAATGGTTACTTCCCCTTCTTTCCTTTCTTCACACCACCCATTGCCAGATTTTTCTCTTAGAAATACTACAAGTTCCTTACCTTGATCGGGGAAAAGTCGGAGGACATTCCCACGGACACCCAGTTCCTTTACGTAGCATAAGTCTTGGGGGGCCCCAAGGATGGCTGCTTTCTCTTGATCCTGAAACATTTTCTTCAAGAAATAAGGCACAGGCTGTAACTTCTGGGGAGAGGGCACCTTACCTAAATCCAGAAACTGAAGGAGATATTCCTGCAATTGGAACGTCTGGCCCAAGGCCAGCGTTAAGAGGAGACGGAGAACGAAGCCTGGCGGGGAAGGAAGCATGGCCTCTGTGCTGAGACAAAGCTGGCTAATCCCGCTGAAGGGAGCGCTAGCTCCTAACTGCCCAGCAATTCAGGTGCTGTTCATTTATCTGATGTAAGATAATCAAGTGTGAATTGCTCTCTTCCCAGCGCCTCAAAGGCAATTGGATGTGAAAAGATGTCGAATTTTTTTCTCTTCCTTTTCTCTACTCTTTGAGAAAAAGGTTCACAAAGTAAGGACGATCCACTGGTGGAGCTCTCAAAAAGTCTGAGCCATGTCAGCAGTCGAGTGGTTTTATTCATTCAACAAACATGTGCTAAACATCTATGATGTGCAAAGACCTGAGATAGGCATTAGGAACATAAAAATGAATAATTAGAAGGTAAATTTCTCTCTCTCTCTCTCTCTTTTTTTTTTTTTTAGAATCCATCCACAGCTATGTTGGATACCAAACCAGGAAAAACTTTTCCAAAGAAGTTATTTTGTTCATCCCACTTTGTCTTTCCTGTTTGAAGTCAACAGTGGACAGATCGGGTTAATTCTGATTCCACTATTCATTAGCTATGTGTCACTTAACCTCAAGCTTTTTTTCTCAACTGAAAATAAGAACTGATCTTTTCATTGGCCATGGAAATTGACAAGATGTTGTGCTGAAAATGCTCAGCCCATAGCCGACAAATGGTTGACACAGGAGTTGACTTCCAAGTCTGAGTGAATGTTTTTCAATTAAGAACCTCAGGCATTTAAGACTGAAGGAATTATATGAAAAAGGGTGTCCAGGTTATTAAAATGCTTAAGTATGGCAACAGATATCAATTTCTGGTTTTGTTTTGTTTTGTTTTTTGACTAAACTACTAGAAGGTTGTCAAGTGCTATCCAAGAGCTAGCTTGTCTGTTGCCAAAGTTATTTCCACGTTTTTTGAACACGGGACTTTATATTCTTACCATCAATTACAAGAACTTGTTTCCCCTAAAAGAAGAGAAAATGTTGCATTTAACATATTTAACAGTGCCCCATCAGCAGCAGAACACAATCTAAGTCCTCTAACTTGGCATTTAAGGACGTTCTCGGTATGGCACCAATACTCCTGGTTAGCCTACCACGTTTCCTCTCATGTGTGACATATGGAGAAAGCAAACAACAACAAGCTTTTCGGTGGTGGAAGACCAACTAGTGATTACCAGAAGGGGAAGGAGGCAGGGGAGAGGGTAAATCAGGACAGAGGGGACAATAGTGTAGAAAAGGATAGAACTAAACTTAGCAGTGAACTTGGTCTAGCTCAGTGAATCACACCTGCAGCTTATGTAATGTTATGCTACAAAGGTACTTCAATAAAATTAAAAGAATTATAAATGTACTCATTTTATTATAAATTACTAGTTGATTCATAGAAAAAAACTTGAAAATAGAGTATGATAGTGCATATATTATAACAACTCCATAAGTCACATTTCACTCAGCCATATGCAGTGAAAGAATATGTAATGTCATGAAAAAACTACATATGAATATCATTAGGCAAAAGAAAAGCATATTTTAAAATATTATATAAAAATAATCCAATTTTATAAAAAACAGATACAAAAAGATCTGGAAAATTGGAAATCAAGATGTTTAAAATTGATATTTGTTAGTATTTTTGGTGAAGTTATTTCTCAAATTGTTATAATACTTATATTTTGTAATCAGAAGAAATTACAGAAACAAACAAATTTACACAGTTGTCACCAATGTATGGAGTGATGTGGGTGCTTTTGCTGGTCTGTGAACAGATATTTATTGCTTAGCAAACTGTTTTAACTACTCAGACTTAGCAATAAAAATTCATGGGAAAATGTACATTAACAACTAAGGAGAATGTCAAATGTACAATGCAACTCCCCCAACATTGACATTCACGTCACCCTCCTACTGAAAACAAAACAAAGTTATAAATATAGATATACTCATACACACACACACACACACACACACACACACACACACACATGGCCTCCCTTGTGGCACAGGGGTTAAAGTCTCAGCACTATCAAGCTATTGGCAGCCACTGAGACTTAAGTTTTATTCTCAGTCAGGCTGCTGATCCATATGGCACAGCAGACCTCTCCTGTCTTGTCCACTGCTCCCCTCACCAGAGTATTTCAGTCAATCTACCTGTTCTACTCTGTCTCTAGTGGATTCTCTTATCCCCCATACCTCCTCTGCCTTACACCCCAGTTCTTGCATGCATAAATAACTAAATCTTAAACACACACACACACATATTTTTTTTTTCCTACAGTAAAAAGACCTGGAACATTTTGTTTTGTGTTTTATATTGTTCTGTTGTTTTCTGACCCTTCCTATTCAACTGATTTTAAATTTGTGGACACATCCCCAGTCATCTGTAAACATGGTAACAGGCCATGTCATTAGTGTGGGCAGAGAAGGAAAGTTGAGAAGCATTTTCTGGAGTTAAAGGAAATTTCCTGAGATTTTTCATATTAACTATAAGCCACACTCTAATGACTATTCACACCTTATATACTAGTTTGCTGAGAGGAAAGAAATGAGCACAGCCTTAATAGGTAGACTGGGAATTTGCTTAGAAAACTTGCAAAGTCAACACACTCAAAACTTTTAGAAAAGTGCTTAACACTTAAAAAAATTGAGGTAGGCAAAAAGGGGAAAATGGATTTTTTTTTAAAGATTTGTTTATTTGTGCATGCAGACCTGGGGTATAGGCCAGAGGCTGCGAGAGGCTTCACCAGAGTGGGGAGCAAAACAGGCAGATCAAGGAAGTACACTGCTGAGGGGAGCAGTGGGCGGGTCAGGAGAGGTCTGGCCATGCCATGAGGTCACCTGTGGGGCAGGCAGGAATCGAACTCATGTGGAAATGGCTTTAGCTTCTTAGTGCTGTGCTTTAACCCGATGCGCCACCAGGGAGGGCCAGATTTTTTTTTTTTACTTAAAAGTATAAATTGATTATATTGCATTTGTGTTACCCTCCTAATATATATATATAATAGTTTATTTTTACATCATTTTGTACATTTTTTCATTTAAGTTGTAATCCCCGTGGGCTTCCGATCACCAAATCACCCTGTGCCATCACCATAGTCCAGTGGGGAAAAATGGATTTTTAATAAAACCTCTTTAGATGTATTTTATTATCAATATTTCTATGTAATGGCTGAGTGAATGAAAAGGATTATATTCCGAATGAGTGAATAAGATGTTGGGGAAACTAAGCAAGCAAGCCTGAACAAATATCCAGGAACTACACGGTTAGTATTTGCAGTATTTCCTACATCCTAGGAGACTTTGTCATGTAACAGCTTGAGCATTTGATCTTATTGCCAAAAACTAAACCAAAAGAATAATGGACATAATTTACATAGTAGTATTACATAGAAGTGAACTTAATTGGTATTTATAAAGCTGTACAACCTAAATAAAATGTTTAAAACAGTGTTTCCTAACATTTTTTAATTTCTTAGGATCACATTAGTAACACTGTAATAATCTTTTCTAAATGTATTTATTTTTATTGATTCATGCATACAAGAACTGAGGTGCAGGCCAGAGGTATGGGAGGTGAGAGGCATCACCGGAGCAGAACAGGCAGATCCACTGACATACACTGCCGAGGGGAGAAGTGGGGGTGACAGGAGAGGTCTGCTGCACCATGTGGATCAGCTCCCTGGCTGGAGATCAAACTCATGCTGCTGTGGCTGAAGATAGTTTCATAGCACTGAGATTTAAGCCATTGCACCACCAGGGAAGCACCCCCTCAATGTTAACATTTTTAAACCACCTAAAAGAGAGCAATAGCGGTTCTTGACTATACCAGACAGACCTGATTCCCA
Source organism: Condylura cristata (assembly GCF_000260355.1). Taxonomy (NCBI): domain Eukaryota; kingdom Metazoa; phylum Chordata; class Mammalia; order Eulipotyphla; family Talpidae; genus Condylura; species Condylura cristata. Next base: position 14,780,600 of record NW_004567135.1, on the reverse strand, counting down.
CAAATACACATTTGGCCATGGTCCAAATGGTAAGTAATTAAATGATTTGGTCCTAGATATCAATAAACCAATTTAAATTCCTCTGTTGCTTTTATGAGTGTTAGCTAAGTCAGGTGCTACCCATCAGCGCCTCTAAATCACCTTATCTATTTTCCTGTCTGGAAAGAGTTAATATTACTATGGGATATCACACCACCATGTAACCCAAAGTCAAAGAGTTGTGGGACTCTATTGGAATTTACCAAAAGTTATCATTTCAAGAGTGTGTGTTGTCAATTATTAAAGACAACTTTTTGTGTTTTATCAGTCACCACCACTTGTTATCACTGACAAAAACTCTCTGAGGTATTATGCTAGACTTTGGGTCGCCACACTATTCAACTTCTTCCAGATAGTTCCGCAGAGTCATCTCTATCCTTAGGATTATTTTCTCCATTTATTGTCATTCCTTTTAACTCAAAGTATTTATTTTTCCCAGGACCAGCAGCTAAAAAATCAGATAGTAGCTATTTAGTTTTTTTCCTTTATCAGTTTTCACATTGGCAAACAATGCTGGAATAAACTACCATTTTATGTTTGACCTAAAAATGAATGTTTAAAAGGGCCCTCCCTGGTGGCACCATGGATTAAGGCGCAGCACTGAAGCTAGTAGAAGCCACTTCAGTGCAAGTAAGATCCGGGGTCTTAGAGGTGACCCACATGGCATGGGATGACCCACATGGCGCGGCAGACCTCTTCTGTCCTGCCCGCTGCTCCCCTCAGCAGTATACTTTGTTGATCTGCCTGTTCTGTTCCCTACTCTGTCTTTGGTGAATCTTCTCGCAGCCCTGCACCTCAGGTCTGTACCCCAGTTCTGTACGAATATAAATATTTAAAAAATTAAAGAATTGAGGTGGAATTTAAAATGAAGCCTTTTTAACCTTCTCAAAAAGCAGCTCCCTGTTTGTCGTGAGGAGTGGCATCCTCACCTTGCAGAAGGGAGGGTTACTTAGAGGACCAGTACAAGCAGCTGAACAACCTCCCACCCCCCAGCATCGTGTGACCACACCCAGGACCAGGGAACCACCCAGGAGGTCGTGGAGGACATTGTCAAGGAGACAGGCAGGTTCAAAGGCCAGCTTAAAACTACCAGACCATAGGGCCATTAGCATAATGGGTTTGTCAGTTGAGCTGGCCAAGATCCAAACTTAGATGGGAGATCAGGAATGTGAATATTTGTTATAAATAGTAAAAAATCAAAAACAACAACAAGGGAAATTGTTAGCTTTATTTCTATAAACTGGTATGTTCAGAAGATATTTGCCTTCTCCAAAGGCAAAGGATAAAAAACAATGCTGAATGTCTAAATTGTTTTATCTAAAAGACTAATCCTTACTTAACCTCTATGCCTAGAGCAAAAAAAAAGCAAGATAGTTTTCCTTCCCTCCTAGGGTATAATTCGCAGTTGATAAGAATTGGTAAGGTCAGTTTGTTGCTGTGGCTAACAGTGTTTTGTAAGTCTTGCATTCTTAGATAACCAATTCTTGAAAGTATTTAGAAGGTCATTAAAAAGATGTTGTTCCTGGCATTTACTCTTTGGACTAACCTGTTTGACTTCTGTTGAGACTGAGAAACTTCAAGTTTATTTCTGCTATTTCAAAACTAGTGGCAGAGTTTACAAGTTGTAAAGAAGAGGGGAAAAGAACAAAAGAAACCAAAAGCTCTTACAAGCAAATATATACATTTTTTTCTGAATATTTGTGACTTATGTGAGCATGAAATGTACATAATCACACATCAGTCTTGCTCCAGGCAATGTACTAGGTTGGTGTTTTTTTTCCAGGTTTGTTGTGATTCCTTTTCATAAATAAAATCAAATTTTGTGTGTCTCTAGCAGTTTAAAAAAAAAAAAGAACAGTGTGGAAAATGTCAGAATGCATGTACAAAATACAAATCTTTCGTGAAATTTTTCCTGTTTTTTTTAAAGATTTATTTATGCATACAGAACTGGGTACATACCAGAGGTGCAGAGGTGGTGAGAGGATTCACCAGAGACAGAGTGAGGAACAGAACAGGCAGATGTACTGAAATACACTGCTGAATGGAGCAGCAGACAAACAGGCTTTTAATCTCATACTCCATATTATATAAAACTCTTTTATATATATCATAAAAAGTGTGATGTCATTTTTAGATTTTTAATCTTATCTTTTTGAGCTTATTAAGAGGTGTGCTTCTCATGGCTTTTGCAGCAACTTGGATGGAGCTGGAAAATATCATGCTTAGTGAGATAAGCCAGAAAGAGAAAGGAAAATACCGGATGGTTTCACTCATAGCAGGAGTATAATGGACCAGGCGAGAAAATAACAAAAATAATGAACAACCATATACCAGAGACATTCT
>NW_004567135.1:14761654-14777978 GCF_000260355.1 Condylura cristata | reverse complement strand
TGCAAGTTAAGTTCCTCACTTTTCTTTCTTAAGCCCTGGTTTCTTGAGGGAGAATCTGTCTCAGTTCTTCTCTCATCAGCAATCTGGTTTTTGCTCTCGCCTTTTTAATGGAATTCTCAGGGTCTGCTCCAAGAAGTCTCCCAGGATAGGAGGAGGAAGTAAAGCATGCTCCAGCCACACTTTTCTGTCTCAACGTGAATCTGGATTACCTGGGAAGTTTGTTTGCACAAGGATGGCAGTCCCCCAACTCCTCATCCTCACCCTTTGGTTCTGTGGGTCTGGTTTGGAGTTCCACACATTTTTTTCTTATCTAATTAGTTCCCCAGTGCTACAGAGGCTGCCTACAGGCCACACCTTTGAGAATCAATGGAATAAAGTGTTGTGATAGGGCAAAGATTTATGGCGGCTCCTTATCCCCTACCAATACTTCCATTTTTTACTTTTTTACTAAAAGCAAAACAAGATAGCTTCGGGGGTATTTCTTCATAGTTTCTAACTGAAGGAGGAATGGAGGAGATTGGGCATTGAATAGGGGTGAGGGGGCGGAGCAGGGCAGTTGGAGACAGGTTCTTCTGCCTCCTGCAGATAATCAGCAATCAATGTCTTGCTCTTTGCTAGTATTCATTCAAGTATCTGATGGAGACAGACAATGGGTAAACTTTTTTCCAGTTGCTCCCAAATGTTGAATGCAATTAAATGTATAGTCTATAAAACAAACTAAAGCTACAGCTACAAAATACTTATCTTTAAGTGTATCAAGCTATTAATCCGCTGATAGCACTTTGTCTCACTTTCCTTCCTAGTTCACATAGTGAAACAGGGAAACGGTTTCAGGTAAAGGGAACACATCTGAATTTGGGGGAGCAGCCCGCCTTACTCTAAAACCTAATGCCTAGATCACAAACCAGTAGACGTGGGCACACATAGAGTTTGGGAAACAATGGGTTTTTTAAGGCAACCCTATGAAGACGCAACCCTAGAGGCGTGTTTTGTAACTTTCTCCAATGGACTTGACTGAAGTCTTGATTATTTTAATGTAGAGCTGGTGAGGAGTTATCCTATTAATTCACTGATAGGTTCACGCCCACTCACCTTATCCCTTTAATCTTTAGTCATTTACATTAAAATGGGCAGCAGATTGGCTTCTCTGTAGTTCTGGAAGGCAGGACCTAAATTTTGAAGGTAATTCCTTTCTTCACCACGTTTTGTTGGAGTTGGGATTTTTCTGGCTCATTTCTGGACTCTCTATTTGTTTGTTCAGGCTCTTTGTTGCCATTTGAACATCCCTTTCTGCCCACACACAAAGATCTTGGAGGAGCTTCGAATTGTGACCAGACTTCCAATGGAATCACCAAAGAAGTTGAACCCGGCCTTGAGCCCAGAGTCTTCTCAGATGTCCACTGAGGACAATTCTCAGGAAGATTCAGGTAAGCCAGAGGGCGCCTCAAGGACTAGGGGTTCCGGGAGAGCGTAGAGGCACCCTTTCTTACACTGACGGCAGTCTTTATTTTTAAATTTACGCTTTTTTAAATTTTTTACTTCGGTCTTTTTAGAAAAAGCAATGCAGAAAAAGGCCAGGTTGGTTCTTCCAACGAGAAATAAATGACTTTTTAGTAGATAAGGGGGGTAGGAGATGGAGGAATGTATTATTTGCTTACTATGCTTGGATCTTTTAAATACAGTTTGTAGGAGAAAGCAACTGGGATTCCCCTCGCCGCCACCCCCCACCCCAACTTGGCTCAGAGCAGCTACGATTGGTTTTTCCCCTATCCACCAAGAAAGTTACAAAGGGAAAAAATACAAGAGACCTAAAAACTTCAACTTCACCTAAAGGTTTTCTTAATCTCGCCTACCTTCTGGGGATTGGCTTTTCAGCGAAATTTACCCTTTAGGAATGTTAATCAACGGGGAAATGGCTTTTCAGAGGAAATTGTAGGATGGGGCAGTTTGATAAAAGGCAGTGAATGTTCTCTATAATGTAAATTCGCAGGTCGTAAACTGGAGGCTTTTAAAATTTCTTAAAGCTTTATTTTACTTATGTACACAAGAGCTGTGGTGCGGGGGTGGGGGTGGGGGGGGAGTCGAGAAGATTCACCAGAGACAGAATGGGGAGCAAAACAGAAAGACTGAAGGAAAGGAAACACACTGTTGAGGGAGTAGTGGGGAGACCGGAGAGGTCTGCCGTGCCACGTGAGTTAATTCCCTGACTTGGGATCGAACTTGTTCTACAGTAGCCCACAGTGCTGCTATTTAACTAACCCCTTGCGCCACCAGGGAAGCCGGGTTGCTTTATCAAAAAATGCGCGTCAAGAATATTGCTACTTAGGTCCCACCCGCCTATGCTCTGTGGATTTCTTGGACTCGAAGCCAGTTTGGGGTTGTTCTGAGCCAACACCGGGTTCGAACTCCTCCCCCTGGTTAGAGGCGGTGAGGTTGGATGGTATAGGAAGCTGGATGAGCTGGTGTCCACACCCCCAACTACCCACCCAGAGGCTAGGAAGCTGCGTCACGTGTATCGCATCCCATCGTCCCCAGCTCCTCATTCAGGCAGGCTTGAAGAAGGAACTCTGGTACTAGATAGGGCATGAAGGAGGAGGGAATGAATTTAGAGACAAATGTATAATATACCCAGCCTGCTTTTCCTTGGATGTGTCTGACAATTCCCAACCAGGGATCAAAGTCCTAGATAGTTGAATAGATACTGATTTAATTGAATACTTTCCTATACAGGGAACAATTAATGTTAACTGTCTTAGTGTAGGAAGCATGAATGTTCATGCATAATAGTTGGGATAGGAAGGGTGAGTGGTCCATTTCCCACAAAATATTGAGTTTGTGCAGAAAGATCTGATACCATGAAAAAGCTCAGTTGAGCTGCAAAGGATGACAGTTTCTTCCTGTCCCAGTTCTGCTGACCAACGCAGCTTTGAGGGGAGATTGTATTTGAGTTTCTGTCTTTGTCTATGTCACAGGCCTGGGTTGTTGAACTGAGATTTTTTTTGTCCCTCCCAAATGTAACAGGTCTGTTTATAATTGTTATAAAGGTGAACTAAAATTTGTTCGCCAGAACACACTGACTTGCACTGCAATGCTTTTGAGTCCACAAATTTCTGCCCCATATTTTCCTCCCATTTACTGCATAATGAGGTATGTCATACAGTCCCTGGTATCTGATCACTTGATGAGGGTTGGGGAGATTTCTAGATTTCAAACAACTAGTTACAAGAAGAGTTTACATTTGCCTTTCTGACAGTGGACTATTAACCATCGTAGCGGCCTTTGGGAGGGCAGTACGTGAGGCTCAGGCTAGCACAGATGACCTGTCACCTAAAGACAACTCCTGTGGTGGCTCACTCAGTTAAGAGCAGACTGACAAGTGTAAGGGGGCTGACTTCTGCAAGATACAATCCCCCTTAATTGGTCTTCACTTTCCCTTTTCTTTCAGCTGCCTGTCAGCCTGTCCCAGAAGGGTTAATAAAGAATCTCCGTAACCTGACTCTCAACCCTAGTATCAAACTCCCAACCCCTCTGCCAGACTATCCATCTGAACAGCAGAGCCAAGAGCAGAACCCACAGGGCACAACCTACAAGAGGCGGGGAGTAAGGACACTGCTGTCTGTGAGGAGAGAATTGAGGGAAAGGATGGTGAAAATCAGATACCAGTACCTCAACCGATTTTCTCTGGTAAGATGGTGTGGGCAGGCATTTTGGAGATTCTCCAATTCCTCTCTTAAGGGGTGGGAAGTAGATGTGTAATTTTAGTCTTAAAAAATTTTTTTTTATTTATGCATACAAGAGCTGGGGTGTAGACCAGAGGGGTGGGGGGTGGAGTTGGGGTGAGAGGAGTCACCAGAGACAGAGTAGTGAGCATAACAAGTAGATCCACTGGAATACACTGCTGAGGGAGCAGCGGGTAAGACAGAAGCCTGCTGTGCCATGTGGGTCAGCTCGTGGGGGGCGGGGTGGATGGAACTCCTGCAGATAGCTTCATAAATGCTGTGGCTTAACCCTTGAGCCATTGGAGAAGCCCAACTCTTTCTTGATTGTTCTCAATATTTTATTTTTCTTCCCATAAAGCTACAAGAAGAAATACGGAGGAAGGAAATGGAGGTAAATTAAACATGTTTTGACAACAAAATTGGGGAAATTGAGAGTGCAGAATTCCCTCATATTCCCCTGCCCTACACACTGGACCTTCTCATTAACTGCATCCCACACCAGTGTTGGTTCAGTTGGTGACCTGCGTGGACACACCCTCACCTCTAATCTAGTTTGCATGAAGGTTCAGTCATGCTGTTATGTTTGGACTTTTCATGTGCTTGTAATCATGACCTTCATTAGTATCAATGCAGCAAGAGACAACACAGTGGCCAGCAGCTGAATGAGTCAACTCCTAAGACATTCAGGGAAATGACACTAGAGTACATTTTTATTGGTAAAAAAATCAGCCACTATTGCTATTAAAATAACACACAATCTGGCATTCTTTGATACCCATACATTTTTTTATTTAAATTTTTTTTAAGATTTATTTATTTGTGCATATAAAACTGGGTACATACAGGCCAGAGGTGCAGGGGTGGTAAGAAGATTCACCAGAGACAGAGTGGGGAAGAGAACAGGCAGATTGACAAAGTACAGAGCTGAAAGCTGTCTTATTTCTTTATGGGTATAATCCATTTCGTTAAATTATTAACACAATTTTTTTTCTTCCAGATTGAAAAAAGAATTAAAAAATTTCAGTGTAGCTGTCATTATTGCCTGTATCATAGAGAGTTTCCTGAGGAGAAGGACAGCGTGGAGAAGAAGTATGACACTGAATCCATTTAGTCATAGACCTTAATTGTACTGCTGTTTGTTGACAATCATTTTAGGGTCATTATGCAGCATTTGGGAATACTACTTATGTTCTGATGGACTATATGTGAGTATTTTGTTAACCTGTGATAGAAGGTCTATAGTGTTTTTTTTCCCTCTGCATCTAACTTGACCCCAAAAACTTATAAAAATCTAACAGAGCTTGCCTTTTAAAAAAAAGTTACTCAAGAAATCACTACAATCATGTATTTTAGAAGGTCTAAGCCAATAAAATGAAACCCAACACAGCAAGGTGACTTGTGGGTATGTTTTTATAACAAATGATTTTTTGGGGTGGTTTGTTGAGGGTATATGGGGGTTTTATCTAGAGTTCCTGGTTTTTAAAAATTTGAATTATAATTAAGGTTTTGATTTGCAATTTCAATGTCTAGGAGCAAACAAATATGTGTATAAATAAAAAGTCATATAAAATGAGATGTCTTTGAGAAACTTGTTCTTCGTTTTTTTGCTTTTTTTTTTAACCTAACTATATAGTCAACAAACTATAAGTCTTATCCTCATTATTTCTTTTTTTTTAAGACTTATTTGTGCATATAAGAACTGGGGTATAGGCCAGAGGTGTGGGGGATTGAGAGGAGAGCAGAACAGGCAGATCTGCCGTCCGGATTCTAATGCCCAGAGCCCATGAATGCCTTACTTGGCAAAGGGAAATCTGCAGAAGTGATTAAAGGTCTAAAGAGGGGGAGACTGCCCTGTATGGCCCCAGTAGGCCTGACATGGTATTTAGGGGAAAAGCACGAGCACTCAGGAGAAAGCAATGCAATAACAGAAGCAGAGTTTGGAGGGATGATAGTTTAAAGGTGGAGAATGGGACGTAAGTAAAGGAATACAGTGTCACTAGAAATTGAAAAAACCAAGGAAATGGAGTCTCCCACTGACCTTGCAAAAGGAACCTACTGACTCTTGTCTTAACCCTGATTTTAGACTTAATGATTTTGGATTTTCTTACAGATTCTGATCTCAGTATCCATAAGAAAATAGATTTATATTGCTTTAAGCCACTAAATATGCTAATTTGTTACAGCAGAACAGTAAATTAATATAGGTATCAAATGTGCTTGTTTCCAACATATTTGGGAAGTAGCCAACATACAGTTCTGAGCTCACCCATCACACAACACTGCATAGGAGTGAATGTCAAACAAATATTCTCAATCATGAATTTTGGAAAAAGCTACCTGGAAAGGAGTCATTTTAAACAGTTCCCAGGCTTCTGTGTGCAGGTAAGGGTTAAAATTTCTTGTGGATAGATAAGAGTTGAAATGGTAAATTCTACAATCAGTTTTTAAGGCCCATTTTCCTGATTGAGAACGATGCATGAGTGTACCACAAAGCGCATTGGGATTGTTGGGTTCACCTGGGTGCCAAATTCTGAAAGGGAGGAAAGACATGCGGTTGCTTCTTCAACCTAAGAAAAGGGTGAGAGATTGTGAGGGGCTGGGGTGGTAGCAGTGTAGTCAAGATCAGATGTACCCCCCAAATATGCCTTCCTTAGCATTTTACAAAGGTATTTCCAAAAGTATAATCTTTTTAAAACTGAGTTTCTAGTTTTAGATATTAACAGTGATAGGACAAGGAGAGGAAAAGTTTTTGAGAAAAAGTCTAGGAAGTTGTTTGATAGTTTAATTTTGAGATGTCTGTTTAGATATCTAATTTTACAGTTTAATAGAGCAGTAGGATTAACAAAATGTCTGTAGTTTGAAAATTTCAATGCCAAAAGTATGACACACTAGGAATTTGATTCATAGAAAAGGAAGCATTTTGCTCAGTGCCAAGCTGTACCTTCTACTTTCCTCTGATGACACAGTTCAAATGTAATTTTTCTGAGTCATCTTGTAAGTTAGTTCCACGCCAATTTTGCTGTATTCAGAGATACTATGAATCACTGGGAAAGAGAAAGAAAGATTAGTTCTTGTCATTTAGTCATGTCCATGGTGGGTTTTAGAGCCTGTCCTCTTACGAAGTCTGCCACCTGTCTGTCATGCTTCCTCCTGTGTAAGTCCTCTCCCTGGGGTGCAACGGGTTATAGTGCAGCACTATGAAGCAATCTACAGCCACTGCAGTACCACTTCTTAGCCCCAGCCAGGGAGGAGACCCACATGGCATACCTCTCCTGTCTCGCCTGCTGCCCCCTCAGCAGTGTATTTCAGTAGATCCGCCTGTTCTGCTCCCCACTCTGTCTCTGGTGAACCCTCTCTCTGCCCTATGCCCCTGGCCTATACCCCATACACCCTAGCTCTTGTATGCATAACTAAACAAAAGTAAATCTTATGCATACAATAACTGGGGTAAAGGCCAGAGATGAAGGGCATGAGAGCATTCACTTGAGACAGAGAGGTGCAGAACAGGCAGATCTACTGAAATATACTGCTGAGGTGAGCATCAGGTGAGACAGGATAGCTATGCCATGTGGGTCAGCAACCTGGCTGGGATCAACCTTGTGCTGCAGTGACTGCGGATAGCTTCCTAGTGCTGAACTTTAACCCTTTGCACCACCAGGGAAGGCCCCAAAAGTAAATCTTTTAGAAAAAAAAGAACAGATCAGCACCAGTGAACTGAATACTACTATTATACACCTAGTAGTGAGAGTTGATATCTTAGATGGTGGCTACAATTAGCACCCACAGAGGGAGGGTTATAGCTATGGGCTGAATTGCTTCCCCACCATCTCTACCCCAACCCTGTTGAAGTTTTAGTCACAATATCGTAGTATCTTTGGTAAACAATTAGGCTTAGGAGGAGCATAAGGGTGGGGTTTCCATGGTAGAGCTTGTTCTTTTTTTATCTAGCTAGCTAGCTGGTATCTACCAGTTATTTATCTCTCTCTCTCTATCTCTACTTTTGACTGCGTTGCTTATCTATATACCTCTACCTTTATCTTTATGTCTATCTCATGTCTATCTTTATGTCCAACCCACCACACAAGAACAGTCATCTGCAGGAAGAGTTCTCTCCAGAGTCCAATCATTCCTGCCTCATGATCTCGTACTTCAAGACTCCAGAACTATGAGGATAAATTTGTTATTTACACCACTTAGTCTATGGCACTGTGTTATGACAACCCAAGCTAAGCCAGCTTGATTACAATTGGAGAAATACAACTAAAACCAGACAAAGTAAATCTGGAAGCACTGGCAATTATCCTAGGCAAATAAGTAAAAATGATGACTTTTTTTGTAAAAAGAATGACTGTTTAGAAGGGGTTGCTACTTCATAACAGGAAAGGGGAAACCATATTTTCAGGCAATCTACAGAATTTGAGTAGGAAAAGGATACAGAGATGACTGCACTTCAGTCAAGAACTTACCCAGCACATTCACAAGGAAACAGACGCTGAAGAGTGAGACATAATAAAACAGGAGCCCAGTCCTTCACCTGAAGCCACAAGCCCCTTCTCTCTGTCAGATATACATAACAGAGTTACAACCTCTGAGCTGCTCAGAACAGCAAAGTTGACTATGAACAATTAATTTAAAAGAAGAAAGTCATAAAAGTATGAAAACATTCCCTTAGCAAATGACCAGATAGTAACCAGGAGCCCAAAACCAAAAAATAATCATCCAGCTTAAACTGCATTTTCCAATTCCCTATTCTCTTTCCCCTTAAATTTCTTATGTTTCCCAAGATATCCAACCTTTCTCCAATATAATTTTGTCTTCAGTTTCTCTTCTCTTTCTTTTTAAAAAGATTTATTTATTTATGCATACAGAACTGGGGTACAGGCCAGAGGTGCAGGGCGGTGAGAGGATTCACCAGAGACAGAGTGGGGAACAGAAATGGCAGATGGACGAAGTACACTGCTGAGGGGAGCTGAGCTGTGTGGGTCACTCCCTGGCCTGGGCTTCATAGTGCTGAGCCTTAACCCTTTGCCCCACCAGGGAGGGCCCAGTTTCTCTTCTCTTTATACAGTCATCCCTATTCTTTCAAAGGCTTCTAGTTCAGAGTCATTTTGGTTTTGCGTTCTCCTTCATCTCACTCTATCCTAGCATCTATTTCACATCTATTTCAACCCTAAAATTATGCTTTTGTTAGTGAGCAGGGTGGACGGGAAGCCCAAGACTGCCAAAACCTTTGCTCTAAGGTAGGTTCTGCCATCTACCTCATCAAGACAAAACATACTCTAGTTTGTAAGACCATCAATAGAAAATACAATGAGTATATGATGAAGAGAAGAGAAAGAATATAGTAAAAATAGTTTCTTCAGGAAACACCCAACGTACTCAGCCCCTCATGGTAAATGTCTGGCCAAACATATAGGGCCCAAAGCAGGGCCACTGAGGTCTGAAGGCTGCCACAAGTCTAAGGCACCTTGTGGTGGGGACCCATAAGGAAGGGGAAAGTATGGTAGGAAAAGAGTAACATCAAGATAAAAGCTGCCATGGTCAGCCTCATCCATGGTCAACCTCATCCATGGCTTCTTATCCAAGTCTACTTCATCATCTCCTTGCATGCTCCCCAAGCCTCTGGTGCAAGTCCAGGGCAAGAAGCAAGCACAGATTCTTCTTCATACATCTTCCTACTGCATGTGCCTCCTCTGGGCTTTCTCTTCTTCAGCTCTCATCTTCCTAGTCTTCCTCAACTTCTTTCTCCTTTTAATTCCTGTTCCCAGTCTTTAGCTTCACCTCCCTGCCCAGCTACACCCTTCCTTAGGTTGGGGCAGGGAACCTGGAATCTTCCCTCTCCTAGGGATTACACAGTTACACTGTCACCATTCTGTCATTAAGAATTGTCTATCTGGGCCCTCCCTGGTGGTGCAGCGGGTTAAAGCACAGCACTAAGAAGCTAAAGCCACTTAAGCATGAGTTCGATCCCCAGCCCTGGACCCACATGGCACGGCAGACCTCTCCTGACCTGCCCGCTGCTCCCCTCAGCAGTGTACATCATCAGTTGGCCTGTTCTGCTCCCACTCTGTCTCTGGTGAATCCTCTCACTGTCCCTGCACCTCTGGCCTGTACCCCAGTTCTGTATGCATAGATAAAATAAATCTTTAGAAATAAAAGAATTGTCTATCTGGGGCCTCTCTGGTGACATAAGGGTTAAGTGTCAGCATTTTCTGTGGCCTGAGTTTGATCCCTGCCAAGGAGTTAACCCACCTATGGTGCAGCAGACCTCTCCTGTCTCACCAGCTGCTCCCCTCAGCAGTGTATTTCAGTCAGTCTGCCTTTTCTGCTCCCCACTGTCTCTGGTGAATCCTGTCACCTTCCTGTACTTCTGGCCTACACCCCAGTTCATCTATGGATAAATAAATAATTTTTTTTTTTTTTAAATTATCTCTTCCCCCAAAGTCATCCCTATTACTTCCAATGCCGGTTTTCTCACTTCATTATGCTCCCGCCTTCTCTAGAACCCAGAAAACCTCTGGTGCTCACCTTTATGTTCAGGCTTTCCTTCTACCATTCTGTGTATACACATTTTGGCTCCCTCTGACCAGGGGTTTCAGAGTTGGTGTGTCACTCTCACTGATGTCTATTTGATTTAATTCAGAGACTAAGCTCGTAGTTGCTCTTGTATCTGATCTAAGAAAGCAAAGAGTTAAGAGTTATGTCATAGAAGACTCCCTGTGATGAGCTAAAGTTTCCTATTTAAAATAAACATTATCTTCAGAAATAAGAACACACAAAAGGAAGTTGAAAATAAATACAAAACTTTCCAAATGCAGCTCTGATCTTTGTTTAATTTCTTACACAAAATTACTGTTTGATTTCTAGCCACTAGATATACCAAGTAAATTCTACATATTCTAAAGAAATCGGTTTGTAGGTTTTAAGTATATTTCATGCTCCCTAGTAAATTGACTATTAGTTTTTTGTAAAATTTCATCTATGTATTCATAGTGTTCAAGTTTAGGAAGAACTTAACATTACCTTAACCAAAGAAGCCAAGTCTAATTGCATATACTAAACAAACAAAGAAATCTTTCTCTTAAAGATTTATTTTTGTTTAATTATGCATAAAAGAACTGGGGTCTAAGCCAAAGGTGCAGGGATTGAGAGACTTCACTAGAAGCAGAGTAGGGAGCAGAACAGACAGATGTGCTGAACACTGCTGAGGGGAGCAGTGGACCATACAGGAGGGATCTCACCAACTATCACTAAGAAATCTTGTTAACTCCTGTAAAACTAATACTTTCAATTGATTTAAATGGCAGTTCAGTAAAGCTTAAATGTCAAGATCTTTGGGAACATAAGAAACAATCATGACTCCCTGTCCAACTCCTTGTTCAGTCCTGCCCACATCCCCCATGTTTTCCTCCACACTCTACCGCAAAGACAAGGTGACTAACGTCGTATCTGAAACCTCACTAGCAAGCCAAAACCTGAGAAGACTGTGAAACCCACAAATTTGTGAGTTGCTTCAGAATCATAGAATTTGCCCTAATTATCCCCTACTTTCCTACAGATCCTGCCAAAATGTTACATTTTAATCCATTTCCTTTTTGATCTAGACTGGTTTTTCAACTGTATGCTTTAAAGCCAAGGAGCGATTTGTTTAAATGAAATCTGGTTTCGAAGCAAACATAATGAACGATGAGGCAAATACAAATCAAGACCAGAAGGGGCGGAGTGAACAGTGCAAAGGAGGCAACTGTGTGGTGGTGATAGAAAATTGACCTTTTGTTATCACCACATGCGATAACCCCAAGGCAACAATCAAGTATTTACAGATGACAAGGATATTCTGAATCTTACATGTTATAAACTAGTGCAACTTTAAAAGAACAACAAAAACCAGAGGCACGATCTGAACAGAATGCTCTCCAATTCATGGAACCCAGAAGAAAGTCAGTTGAAACTCTCAAAGAAAAATAATGAGGGGCCCTCCTTGGTGTGCAATGGGTTAAAGGGCAGCACTATAAAGCTGTCCCAAGCCACAGCACCACAAGTTGGAACCCTGGACAGGGAGGTGACCCACAAGGCACAGCAGACTTCTCCTGTTTCACACACTGCTCCCCTCAGCAGCATATTTCAGTAGATCCGCTGTTCTGCTCCCCACTCTGTCTCTAGTGAATCCTCTTGCGCTCACCCCACCCCCACCTTGTACGCCTCTGGCCTTCACCCCTGTTTTTGTATGCAGAAATAGATCTTTAACAAAAATTAAAATAGGAGAAGTTCACATCCTAAGAACCCTGTTATCAAAAAAACCCTGTTATCAAAAAGAGATAAGAAGTGCTGGTGAGCAAGTGGAAAAAAGGGGAAAAAGTGCACAAGTGGACATACTGAGACCATGAAGTGGTGCAGCCACTAAGGAAACAGTATTGAGATTCTTCAAAAAATTAAAAACACTACTATACGATCCAGAAGTCCACTTCTATTGACCAGTCTACAGTCAGCCTGGTAGCCTATGGGCAAGGTGCCCACACTATCACTGTGACAGCTGATAGCCCCAGTCACTGCAGCATAAGTTCTGTCCCCGGCCAGGGAGCTGACCCACATGGTGCAGCAGGCCTCTCCTGTCCAGCTTGCTGCTCCACATGGCACGGCAGACCTCTCCTGACCGGCAGGTTGCTCCCCTCTGCAGTGTATTTCAGTCCATCTGCCTGTTCTGCTCCCCACTCTGTCTCTGGTGAATCCTCTCACCCACCACACCCCTGGCCTGTACCCCAGTTCTGTAAGCATAAATAAATAAATAAATCTTTTGAGACCTTGTAAAACTTACCTGTTCAAATCAACCTACAGTTTTTTCAGCCTTTATTACTAAAAAGAAAATTTTAAATTCCTACCAAATCATAACATTGTAATTGATGTCTGAAGGAGGAAGAAAATAGTTTTAATTGACATTAAGTAAAACCTCGTCAGAAAGGAGAAAAATAAGTTGGAGTATTAATTTAATAGCTGTTGCAGACTTAAAATATAAACATAGTAACAGATAGATCTACCATATGATCCAGCAATTGTACTCCTATGTCTGTAACTGAAGAATTTGAAAATCCAGTGATATATGTTCCTTGCAACACTATTTAAATAGCTAAGACATGGAAATAATCTAAGTACCAAAGTCAGAGAAGTAGTTAAAGAATAACACCCTAAATATATCATGGAAAGAAGTCTTTGCAACAATATGGATGAAACCGGAGGAGAATATTCTTTTTTTTTTTTTTTAAGATTTATTTATTTGTGCATACAGAACTGGGATACAGGCCAGAGATGCGGAGGGTGAGAGGATTCACCAGGAACAGAGTGGGAAGCAGAACAGGCAGATCAGCGAAGTACACTGCTGAGGGGAGCAGCAGGCAGGTCAGAAGAGGTCTGCCACGTCATGTGGTCACCTCCGGGGCAGGCGGGAATCGAACTCATGCGGAAGTGGCTCTAGATTCTCAGTGCTTTAACCCACTGCGCCACCAAGGAGGGCCTGGAGGAGAATATTGTGAGCAAAATAAGGCCAGAAAGAGAAAGACAAGTCTCAGGTGACGTCAATCATATGTGAACTATCAAGAAAACAAGCAAAGGAACAGATAAAGCTATACCAAAACAAACCTGCGGATTCTGATTGAGAACCGAGGTGGAGGAGGGTGAGAAATGAGGGAGGCGACCCTGTGGACTGTGCTTTAGAATTATTGGTGTGTTGGTGTGGGCGAGTATGGAAACATACATTTGAGGGTGTGTGAGCCTCGACTCCTAAAACATATCCAGTGCTATAAACCAACGTTACCTCCATAAGAAGAAAAGAAAACCAAACAGAAAATAAACAATGTGCCACAAATGACACCCATTCAGTCCTCAGCCCACGAGGTTTCTGATTAATTAAACAGCAGAAGATAGCTAGTTCCCCATCACCACTGATTGGCTCTGCATTACTGACTAAAACGTGAAGGACGGTGTGGCGTTCCTTTTTCTGACAGTAGATGGCGCCATTGTATCGCATACAACTTATCGAAGAGGACAGGCTGAAAACATTTTAGAGATACTGGTGTGATCAGTTAAAAAGATGAATGCGGGTGTTGCTCCTCATTGAAATCAGCAACAACCCCTGACTCTAGTGCATCTAACCTGGTAGGAATTTTAAATCCTGGTAGGTTCAGCTCCCAGGTATACCCTATACCTTTTGCTCTTTTGCAAGATGAACGACCACCCCTAAGTTGTCCTAACTGCAAAGGGGCCTCGTGACTAGCAGCCTCTTACGGTGGGGTGACATTGACATAACCCACACAGAACTCCCCCTCCCGGCCCTCCTACATCAGGAATTCTGACAAAGTTAAAGCAAAGCAGGAGAAGGCCAATAGCTTAAAGAATGAGGTACTAACACAATTAAACCTGAGAGTTTGGGCATCATTTTTTTGCCAAGGACAGTCTCCCCGATTGACTCACTGGGTTGAAATAATGTTTTTCTGAAAGGCACTGGCCTTCATAACTGGATATGTGATTAATAACTTAAAATGACCCAGAATGTGCTTCAATCGGCTCTTTAAAATTATAAACTGAAAACTTTTAATGTGAAGTGAGGAATGAAGGATTAGAGTGGTTGGAAATATAGAGTGGGCTGCAGAGGGAGGCTAACCCTAGACTCTCTTGAACCAAGTTCTCACTGGTAGCTGGGGATGGGGGAAGAAGGAAGAGGAGGAGGGAGATTTTCTTCAAAGAGGGTGAAGCTGCAAAAAAGACAAGAAGTGTTAAGGAAACCAAGGGTCACAAAGCCAAAAGTGAAACTAAGTTCTCCTGTTACAAAAGTATTGCCATATTTCTCTAAGTAACCATGTTCAAATATATTGATAGAAATTTAGAGCTAGTAATTTTTCATGTATATGGTTGCCGTAAATCTATCAATGTGTTGTGTTTCACAAAGAGCACCAGGAATCACAGCTCTTTGCCACCAAAATATGCATGTACATGTTTTTCTTAGTAAAAATGGAATTCTATAATAAGGCATATTTAGACCAATGTACACCTGTGGTTATGCTGACAGCTTCTATCATGTCACTCCTTAGTGGGAATTGGTAAATGATGTGCATGGCTCTGACGCAAAGAAGCACAGTGGTCAAGAGGCTTGAGGGGAAGGTTAATTGGAACCAGGAATAACAAATAAAGGAAGTAAGGATCACTGTCACCTGTTTCCAATCCTCTTTATAAATTACCTTCCAGGAGACAGGCATATCCTGAACACTGGGAACTTTAGCCTGAATTATTTTCACTCTTTCCATTATATGCACAGTGGCTAATTGACAGGGCAATAGCTAAATAGGACCTTGGAATCTGATTAAAAGACAAGACTAATGTCCCCGGAAGTGCTGTGTATGTGTATCCTTGGAAAAGTTAATCAGCTCCTGCCTCTCCACATCTGAGAGCCAAATGCTCTAACTACTTCATTATCTCCCACGTCCAGTGAATTCCCCATAATCTAGTGTTGATCTGCTGAGGAGTATTTTAGTCCAGTAACAGTTGAGTCTGGAGTGTTACTATTTTAACATAATGCTTCTCCTGACTACTACCTGATAGAAATAGAATTTTGTCTGAATAGCATGTGTGTGTGCTGACTGGAAAGATCAAGCAAGTGCTGGGGGAAATATCAATGAGACCTACAGTGAAAGCTGTGAGAATTTGGAGTAGCGTCCTTGAGCAGCTGGGCAAGATAACAGCACATTCATGAAGGGAGGTATTCAGTTTGCAAAAAAATTGCACTTTTCATGCATGGCCATTTTAATGCAGCAGATTGTGTCGGTATTGTTGTTTGTTTTGACTTGGGTTTTGCAGTTTCAGTGAGGAAGCATATCTTCTTATATTTCCAAGATTCCTTTTACAAAGTTCTTTTTGTTAGGAAGACCTGTATCCTCAAAGCTGAACAAATGAAAGTAGTTCTAAGCAGTTCCAAACTGATAAAAGGAAAAGATATTTCAAAAGAGAGTTTCTGAACAATGGGAAGGGGAAGAGACTATCAATCCTCCAGCTGAGAAATGAGCAAGTGTTGGTTCTGCTTTTTGTACCAGATGCTGGGGACATTTCTAGATATTGCTTGAAAAGGAAGCGCTTGCTTGTCTGCAGAGAGGGCGTTTCTTGGCTACTCTTGGTGTCTCTCTGCTAAACAGGGACCCCAGCAGAGGTCAACAGCCCATGAAGAGCTGCCCATCAATTTGCCAGCAGTTTGCTTCTCAGATATATTACTGATTATATCTGTCAATGGTATTTCTGGGAAGATCGCTCCAGATTGTCATGTCCTAAATTTAACTTAGATTTATTAGTAAGAACACGGCATTTTTGTGACTGTAAAATATAAAACAGTGGGCCCTCCCTCGTGGTGCAGTGGGTTAAAGCACTGTACTAAGAAGCTTAAGCCACTTCTGCATGAGTTCTATCCCGCCTGCCCCAGAGGAGATCCAAATGGCATGGTAGACCTCTCCTGACCCGCCCACTGCTCCCCTCAGCAGTGTACTTCGTCTGTCTGCCTGTTCTGCTCCCTACTCTGTCCCTGGTGAATCCTCTCACCCTCTGCATCTCTGGCCTGTACCCCAGTTCTG
>NW_004567135.1:14760092-14761326 GCF_000260355.1 Condylura cristata | reverse complement strand
TTCAGCCACTGTTATTGTTACCTGCAGTTCTCTATACCTCTGGCACTGCCCAGTCAGTCAGTTATAGGGAGCTACAAGGTGCCTTTCAAATGAATCAAGAGCAGAAATCCTTGATCACCCAGGGAAGGGTATGCATCTTGCGGTATGACCCGGGAATGCCCTGGGGGCTGAGAACCGATGATGTATGACAAGGAACTCCAGAAGCTGACGGGTGGAAGCCTTGTTGATAAGATTAGAACCAACGCCTGGTGTCTGGGGTGACAATACGTGATTGTAAAACAGCCAATAATTATCTGGTCAGCAAGCTCATGCCCCACCCCAAACCCCAAGCCCTAGACGACAAAATACATTCTTTAGTTTCATCCTTATTTTTCTCCTTTTCCTCCTACCCCACATAACTGATGCTGTGTGATTATTCTATTAATTAAGAGGCCAGGATCTTGCTACTCAGCAGCAGCCTGCATTGTGCATGCAACCTGCTCCACAAATATTCAGGATTCAGTTTCTTTATCAGTGTGGTGTTGCCTGGTGCAACAAAAAGGTGTGACTTAGGCCATAAAATAAGGAAATCTGGTCTCTAAGCTTTTAATATACATCTGCTAAGTTGCTGGGAGTCATATTAGGTTGCTTCTTCTAAATTGACAAGTCGTAGGTAGGCAGGGACAAGCTAAGCCTGGTAGTCACAGTGGAAATGAAGTGTTCAGACCAACTGACTATCCCAGAACCCAGTCTTGCACTTTCTCTCATGTGATCACATTCGCCCAACAGATAACTCTGTCCAGGTTGACCTGGACTTCCGTTTTATGTCAACCGAGCAGCTAACAAAGAAAATAACTTAGAAGACTGAAGACAAGTGCAAGTTCGATCCCGCCCACAGTGCTGCACTTTAACTGGATGCCTGATGTGCCACCAGAGAAGGCCCAATGAATGTCTTTTCTTAAAAAATAAACAAAAACCTCCAGATTAATATTTTTGCTGACTGGTGGGGCAAAGATGATTTTAATTTTCTTTTCCCTTGTTCTCCCCATTTTCAAAGCCCATTTCTTTAAGACTCCGTTGCTACCATATTAGAAAGTTATCAAGATTTGCAGTTACTTTGGCCTGCCTCACCCCTCTGTCTTTCACTATTTGCCAGCACTTTCCTATTCTCAGAAAATCCTCATACTACCCTTAACTTTAAAAACAGTACATTTTGGGTCCTCCCTGGCGGTGCAGTGGGTTAAAGTGCAGAACC
>NW_004567135.1:14758799-14759992 GCF_000260355.1 Condylura cristata | reverse complement strand
CCCCACCCCCCAGGTGATCCACATGGCTCAGCAGACCTCTCCTTTCTTGCCCACTGCTCCCCTGTCAGTGTACTTCAATCTGCCTGCTCTGCTCCCCACTGTCTCTGGTGAATCCTCTCATTTCCCCTGCACCTGTGGCCTGTCCCCCAGTTCTATATGCATAAATAAATAATTCTTTAAAAAATAATAATAATAAATAAACATAGTACATTTTCGCCATGGAGAATTTAAATTATACAAGAAGGTAAAAAGAAAAATCACTTAGAATGAAGTGACTGCAACACTTTGGTTGTTTCTTTGCAATCTTATTATCTATAAGGACACACTATAATGTTACATTGACTTCTAGTAGTTTCTTAGCGGTGTCATAGGAGGTAAGGGATTAAAAAGGAGATTGTCCAGGCACCTCAGTAAAGTGCTTTTGAGCATGACAGGGACACAGAAGGGGAAGAACGCCCTGGCCAGGTGAGCACCAAGGTCAAGAGGAACATCACATTTGACCCTGGGGGGGGGGGGGTTAAAAAGGAGCGGAACAGACTTAGAATCGTTGAACTGAGGGCAAAACCCCTCTGGCTGCTCTGGCAACACACTCCACCCTCAAGCCAGCTCCCCCCACCTCCACCCAGCCTGGGTTCTCAAACTTGAGCATGCATAATAACCCCGGGAGGCCTTGTTAAACCAGGGTTCCCGGGTTCCACCCCCAAAGTTTCTGATTCAGTAAGAAGTTCCGAGGTGAGGTTCAAAAATTTGCATGTCTAACAGGTTCCCAGTTGAAGCCAAAGCTGCCGGTCAGGGGACCACACTTTGAGAATCCCTGCTCTACTTAACCACCTCACCTGCTGATAGCGTTTCACAAAAGGACAGACTCGTATTAAATTGGAAATCTTGACAAACAGTTTACAGCTCCCAGGAGGGCTGACCTCCACCTCACCACAAGGGACCACCCAAAACTTGTTTCAGAGACTGGAGGGCAAAATTTACAAGTTCCAGAGCCAGAGCATCTGAAACTTAATAGGAACGCCATGGAGAGCTGAGAACGGAGCTCCTTTAACTTTGAACCACTTAAGACCCACGTTTTTTACTGTGGAATCATCTTGCATCCAAGCAGTGATGGCTCTAAGAATCACAAAGAGCTGCTGAGGAGGACTTTTCTTTAGCACAAGTTTCAGGGAAAGGCAATGCTTTCTACAGTA
>NW_004567135.1:14756050-14758239 GCF_000260355.1 Condylura cristata | reverse complement strand
TGTGGGTCACCTCCCTGGCTGGGGATCGAACCCATGCTGCAGTAGCTGCAGATAGCTTCATAGTGCTGCACTTTAACCCATTGCGTCACCAGGGATGGCCCAATGCTGGCAGTTTCTAAATAGGAAATATAAATTCCCAGCTATTCCTCCAAAGAGCATGTTCAATGTTTTTATATTGGGCTTTTATGTCAGAGACTTTTAAGATGTTTTTAAGAAGCAGAATAATATTTATTTCAAAGCATGATGAAAACAGGTTTAAGACCTAAGACATGTTTTCCACATCTTTTCAACCACATGAAACTTGGTTTATGTTGAGAGCTTGCTAGGGCTTTGGTAGCAAAATAGCACAAACTAGATGATATCAATATTAAATGTCTTACAGTTCAAGAGACTAGAAATCCAGAATTCAGGAGTGGGTATTGTCCAATAGAAGAAGAAAAATATGTTAGAAAACTTGGGTCCTTCCCACTCCTTAATCAGGTTTGTCCTTTAAATAAGTGTGCCCAACTGGGAGTTCATTGCTTTTGGCAGAAAGGCTCAGATACACTTCCTTACGCTGTTGGCCTTTTTCATTCTGGAAATGCAAACCATTCTATTGATATATGAATTTATTCTAATCTACACCTAAGTCAGAATAGAAAACCATACACATACACAGTGGTTCTCAAATCTCCCCAGCATGATCCCTTTAGTTTAGTTTTTTTTTTTTTAAGATTTATTTATTTATGCATACAGAACTGGGGTCCACGCTAGAGGTGCAGGGGAAATGAGAGGATTCACCAGAGACAGAGTGGAGAGCAAAATAGGCCGATTGATGAAGTATACTCCTGAGGGGCGCAGCAGGCAAGACAGGAGAGGGCTGCTGTGCCATGTGGGTCACCTCTGGGGCCGGGGATCAAACTTGCACTGACGAGGCTGAGGATAGCTTGCAGTGCTGCAACCCAACCCACTGTGCCACCAGTGTGGGCCTGACCCCTTTAGTTTTTATAAATGACATTACTCTTACTTTTGGAATTTGCAGTCAGCCAGCTGTCTTCCTCTCCAGACTTTGCCTCTTCACTAACTGTGAACTACGCGGAATTACTGACTCGCTCTAAACTTCAGCAGCCTCATCACAATAAAATTCCTAGCTCATAGGGTTGTTTTGAACATCTGATAAAATTGTGTAATATTCTTATTTTAATATATATTACTAAATAGGTAACATTCCATAAGGAGTTAATATTTTTGTTTTGACTAACTAATCCTCCAGTCACCCATGGACTTCTCTTCCCTTTCTTATTTTTACATCATTTTGTACATTTTTTTTTCCATCTCCATGGGCTTCCCATCACGAAGTCACCCCTGTGCCATCACCATAGTCCAGTGCACTTCTCCCCCCCCACACCGTTTTTGATACCATTCCCCACTCCACCCCCACAAAATGTCTCTGGTATATGGCTGTTCACTATTCTTATTATTTCTCTTCCCTTTCTAAACTTAAATCTTTTTTTAAAAAAGATTTATTCATTTATGCATACAAGAACTGGGTACAGGCCAGAGGTGCGGGGGTAAGAGGATTCACTAGAGACAGAGTGGGGAGCAGAACAGGCAGATACACTGAAATCCACTGCTGAGGGTAACAGTGGACAACACAGGAGAGGTCTGCTGTGCCATGTGAGTGAAATCACTGGCTGGGGATGGAAGTCACACTGCTGTGGCTGTGGATAGCTTCACAGTGCTACGACTTAACCACTGTACCACCACGAAGGCACCTCCAATGCAATTTTTTCCTGCTTAAAACTCCCCACAGCTTTTGATTTATACTGAGACTAATTCAAAAACCCTGATTGTTTCATCAACCCCGACTCAAGTCTCATTTCTGGTCACTGCTGCCCCAAAAATTTATTGGTGAGTAATCTGAAGAAGGTAAGAGAATAGCTGGTACTTTTCTCTGGAGCTATAACTCTCTAGACAGAGCCAACAGCAAGTGCAGAGGCCTAAACTGGGACTTGTTTGCTGCAAAGCAAGGGGACCAGATGGCCCAGAGCAAAGCGAGAGAAGGAAAGTGCTAGAAATCAGGAAGGCAACAAGGCACCAAATCCAATAGGATTTTGTAAACAATTGTACTGTCTTTGGCTTTCACTCTGTCATCAAATTTTGAGTTGCAGAATGTTGCTAACATCTACTCTGCCCTGCCATGTCGGGAA
>NW_004567135.1:14749317-14755605 GCF_000260355.1 Condylura cristata | reverse complement strand
AGTGAGGTCCCTCTTGGTATTTTTTTTTTAAAGATTTATTTATTTATTCATACAGAACTGGGGTACAGGCCAGAGGTGCAGGGACAGTGAGAAGATCACCAGACACAGAGTGGGGAGCAGAACAGGCAGATTGACGAAGTACAATGCTGAGGGGAGCAGCTGGCAAGTCAGGAGAGGTCTGCCGCGCCATGAGAGACATCTCCGGGTCAGGCGGGGATTGAACTCAGGGTGAAGTGGCTTTTGCTTCTTAGGTTCTGTGCTTTAATCTGCTGCACCAAGGAAGAGCCCCTGTTGGTATATTTTAAAAGAAGAAAAAGCAAGATTTTCAATCAGATTGTACTTGAACTATGAGAAAAGCAGAGGAACCAAGATGTCCCCAAGCTTCTTGATTCAAGTTGAATTAATGGAGTTAACTTGATTAAAACGGAAATCACTGAAAGTGGATTAGGATTCCAGGGAGTGGATTATGATTGAGTTTGGGGGTATTTTAGAACTCAAGTGACATTGCACTATAACATTATTTGAGTGTCAAGTATACATCAGAGTTTGGCAGTTTTAATTTTGATTTATTTTTCTTAGTAAAATAGAGATTAAATGAACTGGAGGTATAATCTTAGAGATAAAAATATGGATGTAATCACTGTTTGGGTGGTATTAAAACACTTGAAATTGGATTACTGAGGCTGGACTATATAAACCTATTGGAGAAAAAAGTTCTCAGGATTTAATCTTCAGTGACTCAAGAAGAGCAAGGTTGAGGAGAGACAGGGAGAAAGAGAAGGAACCACGAAGAAAACTCAGGGAAAGATGGTGTCCTGGAAGTCATGAGAAATTTTCCAAGGTGGCCAAGGTGGACAGAGCTCCTGATACTGCAAGTAAGATGGAATTGGGGGATCAATAGATAATGCAATGTTAAGGATTAGAACTTGTGACTTGCACAGAGGGCATCTTTACACAGCATATTTCCTGAATTGGGGGTGGGAGGTACTACGGAGGGGAAAAACCTCAGAAAACTTGCTTTTAGGACAAAGAGAAATTTAGGATATCATTCATTCACCAATTGTTTCTTTAATCAAAATAATCAGTGTTATTTTACCATGACCTAAGATCTGACAATAGCAATAGAAAGATTGGGAATGTTTTCTCTCTGGTATTTTCAGTTTTTTTTTTTTAATGTAATTAAAATCTGCATCTGTTGAGATTAATCCAGATAATCAGCTCACCTGATTAAATCAGTTCAGGCTTTAAGAGTAGATCTGAGGCTTCTCTGAAGAGAAAAACACCGGAAGTGAAGGAAGCACCTTCCCTCCTTAATGAAGAGGTACAGGCTTCCTTTTCTGTCCCTGGCCAAGGATTTCAGACTTGCCCAGACAGTTCCCACAGCACTGTAAGCCTGCTCCTTAATATAAGTCTCTTAATATGTAGCTTCTACTTACTGGATTTCTTCTGATTGAACCTTGACTGATAATGCAAGATAATTAAACTGGCCCCTTAGAATGAGTTGGGAAATGTTCCTTCCTCTGCTATTTTTTGAAGCGTTTGAAGGATTTAGTTATATACCTCATAGAATGGTCATTTATAACTTACTCGTTTTAAGGTTATTTTATTAGTTTTTTTTTTTTTGGCTAAATAATGTGAGAAGGAAGTGTATTAATTTCAATGTACAGCCCTTTTCCTTTTATATTCTTTTATATAAATGTTTTTATATTTACATCCAAAAGTAAATTAATTTTGATCTTTTTTTTAATGCTTCATCATGATAGATTCTTTTTTTTTTTTTTAAGATTTATTTATGCATACAGAACTGGGGTATAGGCAAGAGGTACAGGGGCAGTGAGAATTCACCAGAGGCAGAGTGGGGAGCAGAATAGGCAGCTCGATGAAGTTCACTGCTGAGGGGAGCAGCGGGCGGGTCAGGAGAGGTCTGCCACGCCATGTGGGTCACCTCTGGGGCAGGGATCCAACTCGCACTGAAGCGGCTGCAGCTTTTAACCCGCTGCTCCACCCGGGGAGCCTGACCTGTTCTTTTTATGAAAATCTTTGTTAATTTTGGTAACTTTACACATACAACATTGCTGCTTTATGAAAATTAACTACTTTCCCACAATGAAAAGTATTGATTATGATCTAAAAGTCCAATTTAGCTGCAACTTAGTTTTATTTCACAGATCCTGCTGTACAGAAACTAGCAACAATGCCTGGTGAAGAAGCCCCAGAGCCATCAACGAGGCATCGCAGCAAAGAGAGAAGTGGGACTAAGAGATGTACAGAATGGGGAAGAGAAGAAAAGGAAGAAAAACTAGAGGCAGAACAAAAAGAAAAGAATGGCCAGGTGGAGCAGTATCCACAGACTAGATTAATCAGTAAACCCCTCATGAACACTCTCTGGACAAAATTTAAGTTAAGGAAATATCTCACAATAGGAGATAGATTATCACTTGCATTTGAGTTCAGCTTAACAGATAAACAGGTATGAAAACATATTTCTTCTTTAACTGTCACTTGTGTAGTATTATTACTATACCTGTATTCTGTATTCCTGGATAAATCACCTCTTTCCTTTTTTTTTTTTTTTTGGTAGATAAGTCAATGGTTTTGTGAAAAGAGAGAGAAATACAAGGAAGAAATATACAAGCAGAAATATAAGAAGAAGCATAAGAAGTAAGAATGTTTTATTAATATATGTAGTGTATCATACTAAATTGTAATATGTTAAGTGATAAATAACAACATTTGGAGGCAGACTGGACACCCTATAACTACTTTTTTTTTTTTAAGCTTTATGCATACTGAACTGGGGTACAGCCAGAGGGGGGTGGGGGGGATGATAGGACTCACCAGAGACAGAGTGGGGAGCAGAACAGGCAGATCAACTGAAACACACTGCTGAGGGAGCAGCAGGAGAGACAGGAGAGGTGTTATTCCATGAGGGTCAGCTCCCTGGTGGGGGATAGAACTCTTGCTGTTCAGAATGTTCCACTTAACCCCTTGTACCACTAGGGAGTCCTCTTCTGCCTTGTTTTTCACTCTACTCAGCGCACCAAAATGCAGATGCATATTCAGACATGGCCTCAGTTTACCGTGAAGTCTTATTACCAAATGTACAACTGCCACCATTAGGTTGTTATTGATTGCAATATAATAATTTTGTTCTTTTTGTTTTTAGATGTTGAATACATTTAAAGCTTGTCTTTTCTTTCTATTGACAGAACCTCATGTGATTGGAAAGAATTAAAGTAAGAACAGGATCAACAGTTTTAATAGCACTGGACTGTATATAGAATTTTATATATTATTTATGTGCATTTATGTTAAGTTTTTTATGGATGACCTCACCTTAGCATCATTGTAAACTAGAAATTAAGAAACCGGATTGCTGGAAAATAATGTGATTTTCATTTCAACATATATTAGTACCGAAAATGCCTAAGTTTGAATTTGTACTTTCGTGTCTCAGCTACAAATGCTCTGTATTTTCAATTGTGACCTGGGAAATATCCTAGGCAATCTCAGTTTGTGTTTCGTAAGTATGGCTTTTGCTAGTGTTCTCTATTAAAATTCCAATGTGAGAGTATTTCATATTTCTTGCATTCTCTTCGCCTCGGTAAACTCTTTATTCCTTGCAATTTTTAAATGTGTTTTAAGAGGGTTCTCTTGTTCTTCAGTGGAAAGTGTTTCCAGATTTAAGATCTTTTGATATAGGTTGAATACGGGGGCTGTGTTGTGATGCCATTTTCATGGGTAATTGGAGTTCTGAAAGGACAAAAAATGTTCATAATTGTCCATTCTGAGCTAAACTGGTTTGAGAAACATGCAAAAAAGTTCCTGGGTACTCTATTTTGACCTCACGGTGGACTGGAAGTTTTGATAAGTTCATTGATCTTATTTGTGAAATCAATGAAGAAAGTACAATTCTGCATAGAACTTCTCAGAGACTGATGGGAAATCCAGAGTAGAATCTAATGTGTTTAGCGCATCCTACCTCTCAACAGTCCCCTCTGCCTTTTCTCTACATGCCTCACTGTGCTCCAGGTGAGATGGTTTTTGTGTGATTTGGTTGATTTATGGAGAGGAACAAGATTAGGTTCCTGACAGAGGGATTTGATGGGCCATGAGGGAGGAAGGAAGGGAAGGGAAGGAAGATGACACAGTGGACATGAGAATGAAATAATGAATTAGGGCTTCCCTGGAGGTGCAAGGGGGTTAAGACAGCACAATGAAGCTGTCTGCAGCCACTGCAACATGAGTTAGATCCCTGCCCTGGAGGTGACCCACATGGCCCAGCAGACCTCTCCTGTCTCACCCATTGCTCCCCTCAGCAGTATATTTCAGTCCATCTGCCTGTTCTGTTCTCCCCTTTGTCTCTGGTTGTTGAGTAAACAAGGAACAGGAATAAAAATGAAGACTGCAACTGAATTCGTAGAAGCTGTAGCCCAGGCTTGTCCTTGGTTTCTGACAGGAGGAATCTTAAATAATGATTGGGACCTTCAGAAACTCTTGAGGGATAAGGGACCAGGTAGTGTACCTATTGCCACATTTTCCCTTTGGAGGCTGGTGAAAGATGCACTTTTGACGGATAAAATTAAAATTAAAGAACAATTGGCTGAATGCGAAAATGTTTTTAATGAGGTTCAGGAAGAACAGGTAGCTACGTCCTTGAAGGATGAGGACTCTGATTGTGAAACGAAAAGGAAGACCAAAAGGTGCCTTCGCGCGCCCACCCCGATAAGGGACACAGAAGGCTCCACCTCTCTCTCAGAGGAAGAGAGTGAATTGGAGAAGGGAATAGAGGAATTGGAGGGTCGTTTAAAGAGAGTGAACCCCCTTGCTCCGGGATCCACCTCTCCGATGACGACCGCTCCACCTCCTTATAACCCTGGTTGGGACCCTGGTAACCCCCGAAAAGAGGGGGAGATGTACCAGAATTGCCAGGGACCGCATGCATTGTTAAATCTAACCTTGTTCACTTTAAATTTTTTCCTTGTTGATGCTAACAACCACACAGCGGCGCAACCTCATTTTTCCCCGCCCACCATACAAAGGGCGCGAATCAGATGGAAAGATCTGGCTTCAGGGAAATGGCAGCCTCCTGCACCAATTCTAGCTAGGGTGAGAGGAGCTGTATGTGTTTTTCCCCCAGGAACTGAAAAGCCTATTTGGGTCCCGGAGCGCTGTACCAGACCAGTAGAAGAAAGCTCGAGACAAAATGAGGCTCCAACGGTGGCTGATCCCGTTGCTGATATTTCCAACCCTTCAAGCGAATGCCAGGTCACGCCTCATGCGCTGGACCCCGCTGACGACATTCCTTCTGCACAGGTTCGTTGAAGGAGGCTTTGGCCCTCCACCTTCCAATCTCAGGAAGCGTCTTTTTGGCGCCCCCTGTAACTGCCAGGGAGGGTTTTGGGGGGAGGCTCCCAGTAGTTATACCCAGACTGTTGATTGTTCAACTAAGGTGGCTTACCTCCGTGCTCAAGTTAACTCTGCTACCGGGGGCTTTCACATGCCCGAGTGGGTTTGTGTTAACAAACCAAAAATCATTTCCGCCGGTACAAACAGCATCCCCCAGAATTGTTCCACACCCTGTACATATACTCAGGCGATGCACGTTTCCTGTTACGCATCGGCCTCGATCTGTATTGGGCAGGGGGGAGAAAGGTTCTTTGAGGCTATTTTAACCAAAAACCATACAGGAGGGGGCTCCACTGTACATCATACCCCCCTTCTCTTTGGCCAGGGAGCAGGCATAGCTACGAAACTGCAGTTGGCAGGATGCCAAGGCAGTGTTGGCAAACCTTCCTGCTGGCCCATCAAGGCCCCTACAGGGATCTCAGATGGTGGGGGACCCACTGATGCTGTCAAGCATCTGCAGATAATCCAACTCTTAAAACCGTAGCTCCCTAAGTTTATGTATCATCCCTTAGCGTTGCCAAAATCCCAGCTTCCTGATCTGGATACTAATACGTTAGGCATCCTAGAAACTACCTTCTCATTACTTAACAAATCCAACCCTGCCCTCGCTAGCGACTGCTGGCTCTGCATGGCGGCGGGAGCCACCATGCCACTCGCAATTTACACTAATGATACCATGAAAAATGAAAGCATATGCCAGGCTGGATTACCTTTTAAGGTACAGCCCCTGGGCAATCTCTCAACATGCCTCCTAGGCGTGAAACAGAATAATTCTTATGATGTTGATGTTGGGGCTCCCCTCTCTGGAAACTGTCTATTGGTAAAAAATTATTCTTCCACAACTCCATCTATTTGTCCCCCTAATGGCACAGTCTTCGT
>NW_004567135.1:14746852-14748071 GCF_000260355.1 Condylura cristata | reverse complement strand
GCATCTGGCAGCTGCAGGCGGTGTGGCAAGAGAAATTCCCCACTTCCTCCTTTCCCGCCTTAATCTTCTACTCCTACTGCCTAATGGTATATAAAGGGATCGCTGGAAATAAACGAGAGACTCCTGGATGAAGAACCTCGGCGTCCTGTGTTTTCTTTAACCTCATCGTCCCTCGCTGGACTTGGCTCCGATCAGCCGGACGCGGCATCTGGTGAATCCTCTCACTTGCCCTCCCCATCTCTGACTATACCCAAGTTGTTGGATGCATAAATAAAATAAATCTTCATAAAAACGAGAAAGAATGAATTGGAACTTAAATGGGAGTATGGAAAATGATTGATAAGTAAATGTCAGGTCATTTTCTACTACTCTGATCACTCACCAGATTTCATGAATCATCTTGACATTTGGGGTGATTTTTCATAACTTATGTAGAAGAACCAACACTTAAGCTATACAGTTCTTGAACTTTCTGAATCTTAACTGAATTTCATTGACTTATGACCTTATTATCCGGTATATTGCACACCCAGAATCTCAAAAATCCACATTCCTTTTCTGGCCTTCCACCTGTCACTCACTGTCCTTCCACAAATTGAATGCAACTTCATAGAGAAGAGGTGATTTAGCACCTCAGTTTTCTTCCTATCTAGTAGCTCCCTGTGGTCTCATTCAATTATTTACTGACAATACAAGGAAATTTTAGTCCACAAAACTAATTTAGTGATGAGCTAAGGAATGTTATTTTCCATAGCTAAACAGAGTCTGAATTCCTTGTCTTTGTCAATAGTAAAATATTTCTACCACTGCGTACCTTTCTTGTGGGAGACTTATTTCCCACTTTTAGGGCACAGAAAGGGTCAGAGTATCATTTCTGCATTGGCTACTCCTCAAATAACTTCAATCCAGAGCAGTTAGTATATACTTGGGCACACTTTGGGATGACTACCTCAAGCCCTAACTCCCAATTCAAAAGGGTCAGGAAGGCCTCCCTGATGGTCTGGGGGTTAAGTCTCAGGAGGTAAGTGATTATCATAGAAAATTAAGCAGTATTTTTTTTAATTTGAGTGGAGACTAAAGAAAATATATAGATCCCAAATCATTATTTTTAGTATGGCCTGAATCAATTCACTTTTGTTTTGGCTTCTATTTTCTTTTCCTTGCTCAGATTAATTATTGGGAATGAATATATTCCCTGAGATGATTCAAAAACTTTTTT
>NW_004567135.1:14743862-14746167 GCF_000260355.1 Condylura cristata | reverse complement strand
TATTATTGCACAAGAGAAACTGTTAAATCTGTTAAATAAATGTTAATGTGTTAGGAATTTTACATAGGCTATTTAATTTAAACTTCAAGTCAACCGTGTGTGTTATGTGTAATATATTCCAGTCCAAGAGGATGACTAATGGGACATGGTACCCTAGGACAGATCAATAAAGGTAAAATGGCACTGCTTAAACTAAAACAAAACAGACCAACTGTCACAGCCAAGGGGAACAGGAATAATATGGAACTATTACGACTCTATGTAATGTAGTACCTTATCAACAGGTGGTATTCTGAAACAAAATAAAAGATAAATCTCAGCACCCCCCACAGACAAGGGAGAGACAGCCAGGAACAGGTTACAAAGCGGAACCCAGATGCGTTATTGCTGCTGCTTCTGGCCGGTACAAAGCGCGAGGCACCCCTGGGGTCCCTCACTGCGCCAAGCGCACGATTCTGACGTCACCATCCCGGACGTGTAAT
This sequence comes from Condylura cristata, assembly GCF_000260355.1. NCBI lineage: Eukaryota > Metazoa > Chordata > Mammalia > Eulipotyphla > Talpidae > Condylura > Condylura cristata. The sequence goes on along the minus strand of NW_004567135.1, from coordinate 14,745,685 downwards.
TCACCGCCCCTAGGGCTACGAATGTACACCCCCGCGACCACTCGTAGTCGCGAACTCCTGGATGGGCACCCACCGTAAGGAATTTTAAATGATGGACTAACGTATAGGAATGACACCCACGCTTACATAGCGTTCTTGGTTCACCTGGACCTCATGGGCCGTAAACATTGTCTGGACGTCCCGGCTGGGATTGCCAGAACCCCAGCTCACCTGCGTCGCTGATGCTGGGACAGAAGAAGGGTAACAGGCTGCGATGGCTACACCCTTCAGTACTTGTCTCCGCCACACAGATTATGTCTTTTAGAAAATGGCATCTATACTTCACAACGCGGTATTCATATAAAGTTGGATTCAAGATCCATCCACCGGTTTCACTCTTGATCTCGGAGATAAGGTTGATTTATCTGATTCCATATCATGTTTTCCTTCTGAAGAACAAAACTTACCCAGATAGAAAAATTTTTTGTTGTTGTTGCATAAAAATACAGGCTAGTTCTAGAATTTTCTCATCCGGAAGCAGCTTAATTACTACAGTTAGGAATCTGTGTCTGGGATGTGTTCAGAGGGTGGGATACATGTGTTTCTTTCAGCGCACACAGGTCTCTTCATTGTTGACACTGCTTGGTTCATTGTTGAGACTGTCACTACTTTCCTTTACTCAACTTTCCCAGGTCCTTTTGCCCTTCACTGCTAAGCTGGAATGGGATTTCATAGACAGCTTGACACCTGAAGAGCTTGCTTCTGCTTTTTCTTTCTTTTTTCAAATGATATATTAATTTATGCATACAGGAACTGGGGTGTAGGCCAGAAGTGCAGGCGTCGGGAGGGTGAGAGCATTCACCAGGTAAAGAGTGAGGCGCAAAACAGGCAGATCTACTGAAATACACTGCTGAGGGGAGCACCAGACAAGACAGGAGAGGTCTGCTGTGCCATGTACGTCCCCTCCCTGGCCAGGGATCTAACTAGTGCTGACATTAACCCCTTGTGCTGTGAGGGAGGCCACTCACCTATCTCTTAATGGACTCTGCTCCATCTTCCCCCAGTGCATCTAAAGGTGTTTTCATGATATAGCCATAAATCTTTTCTCCCACTAAAAGACTTAGTGGGAGACCCTACTGCCTCTGGATGAAGTTTAAACTCTTACAGCATGACATACACCTTTATAATCACGCCTACCTACTAGTTTTAGCATCATCTCTGTCCATACCTGTACCACACTATACATGGTCTTCAGAAGATGTCAGGCTTCTTTGTGCTTGCCACCTTTTTCCCCACTGCCTACCTATCTTTCAAGACAGATGATTGTGATATTCCTAACAAATCTCTTTAAGACAGAAGTTCTTCCTTTGTACCCTTGCTAATTCTGACACATTTTTTGTACACATTTCCAGTAACACTTTAATTCACTCATCTGTCCCCAAGACTTGACACTATTCTATAAAATACTTGGATATAGGAAACATCCATTGTTTATTTCTTTCTTCCAAAGCCTGACCCTTCAGTGATGCTTAATATTTGTTGAGTAAAAGAACTCATGAATTCCCCCCAAATGTGGTATACATAGAAAAAATAAGAATCAAACCAGGGCCCTCTCTGGTGGCACAGGGGTTAGGTCTCAGCACTTTGCAGCTATCCATACAGACTCTGCAGCTACGATCCCTTCCTGAGCCAATGGTGCAGCAGAATTTGCCTGTCTTGCTGGATGCTCCCCTCAGCAGTGGATTTCAGTTGATCTGCCTGTTCTGCTCCCCACTCTGTCTCTGGTGAATCCACTCACCTCTGGCCTGTACCCCAGTTCTTGTATGCATAAATAATGAAATCTT
>NW_004567135.1:14741341-14742317 GCF_000260355.1 Condylura cristata | reverse complement strand
GGGAACAAGGGTGAGACAGGAGAGGTCTGCAGGCCATGTGGGTCAGCTCCCTTGTCAGTGAGGCATTGAACTGCTGCAGTGGCTGGCTATAACTTGATAGCACTGTCTTTAACCCTTGTGCCACCAGGCAGGGCCCCTTGGTATCTTCAACAAATGCTTTATATAGTTGTAAATCCTTTTTGACATCATACCATTTACATTAGCTTTGACTCCTTCTTGGAAGCGACTATAATCAGACTTAACTTACTCCTGGGAAGCAGAGACCTCTGTATCCCTATTCATCCAACCACTTTGCAATATTAAAATGCCCTAATGTCCAGAACTAGTCTAAATAGAATATGAGACACTTTCTGATAGACTGAACAGCCTTCTTCCATCCCATCACCAGGTAATTAGCCCACAAAGGAAGGAGCTAGAGTTTTCCCCTTATTCTTCCCACCACCTCCCAATCACCTACTTTTCTTAGTCCCCATTCCTTAAGACCTATGGAGAAACTGAGGAGCCAGTTCTCTACTGGGCCTACAATAAGACACTGTTTTAGAGTAATTTTACAGGTTTGCTAAATTTTGGTGGAACTTCCTAGATGTTCCTCCTCTCCCTGGGGGCTAAATCTGACTGGGATAAGGAAAAAAAAAATCCCCTTTTTACATAGGGTCAAAGGTTTCCCTGAAGGTGGAGGGTAGCTAGAGGAAGAGGGAGCACTCCCCTGAGGGTAGGGTGGAGGAGAGGGAGCAATGCCCCTTGCCTGTTGTGTTGCTTAGGGTCAGCACACTGAAAATTCAGTTTAAAGTTTACCTCCTGAACTTTCCACTGGGGTGCTTTAGAATTTGAAACACATAAGAATTCAATCCTTACCAAAAGATCATCAGAAGACTTTAGAGTACTAGCTGATAAATCCAAATTTAATTTAAAAATTAGATTAAGGGCCCTCCCTGGTGGCGCAGCGGGTTAAAGCACAGCACTGAGAATCTAAAGC